>NC_071981.1:7728576-7825872 GCF_026283585.1 Hylaeus volcanicus | reverse complement strand
TTATTGTGTATTTTGCTGTATTATGCTATATTATACTGTATTATTTTTTATTATTCTGTACTATTTTATATCATGCTGTAGTAATCTGTATGTTTCTATATTATGAATTATTTTTCCGCATTACGCTATACCATACTATAATACATGATGTATCATCAAAACTTACACTCTATAGCACTGTATGATGTTATTTCAACCGAAAGGACTCACTCACTTCTACCTTGGCGAAAGTCTGAGTGAAAACTCAACCACCGGCAGGGCTCGCTGACAATCGTTTTCTTGAACTTCTCCAAATGGAGGAGGGGGCGGGAGGGGAGGGGAGAGTAGGGTTGGTAGAGAGGTGGTGGAACGTAAACGCGATTTTATCTACGGTAAGTCGAAACGATACCGAAGGAAACGGACCGGAGGCAGGACCTATTCAGTAGGTCGAACCATCGGTGTCTTCGTAGCACAATTCCGCTCTTCCACGGCGTTCTTTCCACTCCCAATCTTAATACGACTTTTTCTCTGGCTGCCCGCCGCTGAACGTCGGACCTGTATAGCTCGTGAAATACAGAGAAACGTATAGATTCGCATCAGCGTTCCACGAGTCCTGCGCTCTCTTTGACCGTTTCGAGTATCATCGACTGACAGTTTTTGAGCATCGAGCTCGTTATTTCGATCCGATGGATTGCTTCTCCTCGATCTCCATCCTGTAAGGAAATTGATCAGGCCATATAACTATTCTGTGCTGTCGCAAAATGGCCTGCGAGATGGATGGGTGGCAGTCTTCTCGTAGACTGTTGTTGTTTATGCATTTATGGCAAATAAAATTGCCGGAAATCCCGTCGAAAAAATTCAAAGTTACAGTTAAAGGGTGAGTAAATATATAGTGAAAATTTGGAAGCTCTGTGGTTTTTCATTTCGTTATAAAAAATTCTAATAGAAACTTGAAAAAAACGGCCGTCACACGGGATGACCCCTTTAATGCAAAAATATGTAAAATATCAATAATAAAATGCATGTTACACTATTTAGATGATGAGACGTTATTTTATTTAATTCTGAAGTTATTTGAATCTTTGAAAATTATAAATTTGCGTAAACATACGCGATCTACTTATCAGGCTCCAAATTGGTTTTTGTTCCACCTTTGGAAGGTTAGAATTTCTGGGAACGAAAACATAGTTTATTAGAAATGGACAATTTGTTAAATAACAAATTTAAAGTAACTCTACAATTAGGATACTTGACCTCAATTAAGAGTAATTTTCCTTTCAGGAGAATGGAAATAATTGTTTAGTTAATAACCCAGCGTTTATTCCCCTTTTGCAAAAAAATTAACAATATGCCTTCATAATTTTGATTTTTAATGACGAGTTAAATAACCTGGTGTTACATTTCTGGTCGATTAAACTATCTACATATATGTGGACGATGTTCCAGTTCTTTGTTGATATTAGTGGCTGGGCCACGCCACGTTATCTGGTACACGGATGCTATTAAACAATAGATAACATGTCTACAGTAACGTGAATGTATATTCTGCTAGAAGGAAACTATTCGAAATTAATTCCCCCGCAGTTCCTAAACATTTCGCGAGTGTTGTTCGAGACAAACACCGGTGAATAGCGATGCTTCATACCGCCATCATATTCGTTATCATCCCAACTCAACACTGGATATTACACTGATAAGTGCTTGCCAGAACTGTGCGGTTCTCCTCAATTAGCGAGGGAATTCCTTTTACTTGTCAATTTTTGACTCTATTCACTTCGATCCTAATACAAAATCGATTCTTGGATAATATACTGTACTTGTGCTGTATTGGTCTCCATTATACAGTAAAGACTGGATAAGTGCAAGAAAATCGGGACCAAAGCATTGCATTTATTCAGTCGAGGTTTCTATTGTGTGCTTACTTTAATTTGGCTTGAGTCGAGCGTCGAACGTAGGAAAGGACAGAGAGTGAAAGAGAGAGAGGTCCGAGGAAAGAACCAGTCGGCAGAAGCGTATCGGTGAGACAATAAATCACATTACACTGCTCGCCGAGCGTTAAGAAGGAACCTCCACAGTGGTGGGGATAGTCATTTTGCATTTATCCAGTCTTTACTGTATTATAGTGTATTATGGCGTATTAGGCTGTATTTCAATTCCCAGCAACTGTAAATTTAATAAGAATGAAGGAGTTCTTTTTTCTCCTTCAATTTTAGACTCCATTCGCGTCACTTCGATCCAAATATACAATTTACAACTTGGCTATTATTAAACTACGGATTTCATGCATTTATAGCGTACAGTAATATGGAAAACATACAAAAAATACACATAATGTATGTTGAATGTATTTCTGAATTAATATAATATTGTTATTTCGTTTTACGTAACTGCACATACCTTTTGGTAATGTTTAGGAGTCTAAAGGTGGAATAATATAATATAATAATACGATAAAGTTGAGGGACATGCTTTGGAAAGTAATGTGAGTGAAATTTCCAATTGCCTTCCACTGTTACAAAACAAATTCCTTTATGTGAAGGATAAACAACAAATTCTATCCACTCATGACGTACAATAATATATTTAATATACATAATGTACGTTCAGTATATTCTACAATTAATATAATATTATTTGTATTCCATTATATTATGTTTATCATGTATTTCTTATATTAGCTTTCTTATATTAGCATAAATGCATAAAATCCACAGTCTAGTTATTATTATCACAGACCTGAAAACAGTAATAAAAATTCCACTTGGAATTGTTTGAAAATCTTAAACGCGTCGAGAAAAAGCAATCTTGAAGGGAATAATCCATCATGTCCAAATACACTTGCTAAAGTGAGTTTAGCGTTTCAATTCGTGTAAGCGTTTGGATCTCGAAGTTCCAAATTCAATCTTCGCAATCGACTGGCGTAGAAAAGTGCAAAATAGAAGAGCACGAAAGAGACGGTTTTACTTCGACTAAGAAAAAAAGAGTAGCGTCACATTTCCAAGGGAACGATTGAGGTTCGTTAAGCGTATGGCGACTGGAAAATCAAAATTTTCGTTATTGGCACGTTTTATTTCTGAATATACCGATTTGGAGAGCATTTTTTAGTGTGTTCTTGTTTTAGGAGAATTTTAGTTTCCGAAACCACATTTTGATAAGACAGGAGTATGTTTATGAATTTTTTGAGAAGAAATGGATAATTTTCTGGTAACAAGTTTCAGGATATTCGGAAGTATATTTAAATATACTTTTATATCACGGAATTTAAATATCACGAAATTCAACGATGCTACCCACGCAACTATTAAATTATCCTAGCGAATAGAGTAACATTTAATCACTACTGGGAAATGATACCCAGTTTCGTTCGATGTGTATCACCCGACTGTTTTAAAGTCGGGCGATTCGAACTTTTTTAATGACAGGGCGTAGCGGAGCCGCGAATGTATTAGTTGGGCGAATTTAATTCGCATACAATCGCTGGGACCAATTTATCGGTATATTGGAATTGCTCGCCAACGGTTGAAATTTAATTACCCAGCAGTAATCGGAGTCATTGCTCGCTGACATTTCGCAAATTCGAAGGGGGAGGATCGGGGAGGACAATAAAACGTGGAAATATCTCAATCTTGGCCGTTGCAGCTCGCTTGGAATCGCGTCGCCATAGGTGCCAGACGATAATTACATATTAATTGCGAAGATTGTCGGCCTGTTTGGAAACAACGGGTATAGGTTGCCGGCTATAGCCGGATATAGCCGGCAACCTATTCCCGTATATTCCATTTTCGTGTTACATCACGATAAATGAGTCTGCCGTACGTATGGACGATATTGATTCTGCGGTGGAAGTGATTAACGCGCGAGCCCTCGAATCGGGAACAAAAATATTTTTTTTTTCTCTGGCAGTTGCTTCCCTCACGAGTGAATTTATTCACGGTGAAACTGCCTATTAGTACGATAACGCGCGAATGACGAAATAATAGCGATGGGAGACGTTATCGTACCGATGTGTTATCGGGAAACTTTATTTTTTCGATGGTGTTGTCGGATTTAGTTAATGAAGAAGTTATTTGAAATTGAGGAATTAGAGTTCAGTGGGGTGGAGGATTGTGTTAAAAGGTTGTATGAAAAATGAATAGATCAATGGAAATTGAGGAAGTGGAGAGAATGGAGGATGATATGAACAGATTAGATAAAAAGTTAATAGATATATTCAAATGATTACAGTAGTGTCTCGAAATAAGCAACTCGATCGGGACTGGTGAGCTACTTCTTTCGAGGCAGGTATGCTAGAGCTTGACTTTGTTCTCGAGCGAGACGAGGGGGAACTCGTAGATAAAACGTATCTAGAAAATTTTCACCTAAACAGGAATTTACTTACTGTGATGGTTGCTTCGGTGGGAGTGTCGAGCTCAATCGGTATGCCAGGAAGTGATTTTCGGGCAAGAAATAAACGTATCCTTGTGTCGCTTAAATGATTTATTAATAACCAGCTTGCGCTGAAGTCAAGCTACAATATATCTACAAGTAATATCTACTATAAACGCGGATTTGTATCGGTATTTAGGGTTAGGGCGTGGTTCATCACCAAGCGCTCTTTCGGACGGGATGGACTGTACTAGAGCGTGATCAATCCCTAAGCACTCTAGTCACCTTCAAACGGAGTGAATCAAGTTAAAACGTGGTCAATTCTACATTCTCCATTCTTCTCTTTCCATTGCATTCTGGGGATGTTCAATAATTCAAACACTTCAAAAACACACCTGAAGGGTGTGTCCCTCAAAATTTCGTTATACTGATATTATTTACAGATATGTTCCACAAATATAAATAATGACTGCATTTAAACACGAATTATGCTTTTGCAAGTGACGACTATACACATTTTCAACTTTGAAATTAAAATTACTGTAATTATCGTAATTGATTTGGAATTGCACCCATTTTAGACACATAATTTACTGTGTATTATATAAATAATGTTATCTTTTTAATTCTGATAATATTTATTTTCCGATCTCGAAATCGAACATGACGTACTTTGAAATGTATTCAAGTACCAGGTATTTTACCTTTAATCGAGTTTCATGATAAATAAGAGATTGCCAACTCATGTTCCCGGCCGCACGAAACGGAATATAACTGCATCTATATTCACCCGACACTTACTAAGATTGAGAAGTTTATATAATACAGGCGTCTACACTCCTTCCAGCAATGTAATTAAATCCTTCGAGAGCCGTCGTCCCGCGGCGCGTTTCTTTTGAACTTCTCGGCTTTCCACTCCCCTCCTCTCCGCCTCTCGCCCCACCGCCTCCCACCATCTCTCGAACCTTCCCGTACTTTTAATTACGGTAAAATGCTCGTATTTATCAGGTATTCCCTTTGTCGCGAGAAATTGAAAAAGTTTGACGAAGCTTTCCGTTCGACTGAGGCCAGGAGTTCACGTATTCCGTGGGGCGACGTCGATTACTTAAAAACCGTGTTTCTTACTCGCAGTCGATACTCGGTTATATCTGGCGTGCACCCGCTAAGTGGAAACTTTCTTGTAAATCGTGTCTCGTTGGGTGAATCTTCCTTTTTTCGATCGAGCAAACAGAAATGAAGGATTTACGTTACTTGAACGGGGTGTACTTATTTATTTCTGTGTTACTTATACAGGGTGTTCGGTAACTGATGGTATAAGCGAATGAGAGGGTGATTCTACGTGAAAAAATAAGTCGGAAATGTAGAATAATAATTTTTCGTGCGACGTTTTGTTTTCGAGAAAATTGACTTTGAATTTTCGTTGGGTACGGGTGCACTTGATCATGTTTTAATGGAGCTCACTGTAGATTATTGTTTCGATTGAAGTTACGTTGGTGAACACTTCCAATGGTACAGAAATGTTTTTAACCGACTTCGAAAAGGAGGAGGTTACTCATTTCGACATGTTTTTTTTTTATTTTTTAAGGTGTGTTCACCTATTACGCCGAGATGCCTTGACCAATCGGAATGAATCCTGTTGCATATTGTAGAGCATGCCCCCCCCCCCCCCGGTAGTCCCATTATCACGACTTTTTGCGATTTGTCATTTTTTACCCGTTTTTTTTTACCAAAAACCGTGATTTTTAGGTATGCTTGCCGATTACGTCGAGATGGCTTGATGAATCGGAGCGAAACCTCTTGCATCTGGAAGAGCATTTGAAATTTGGTCCCATAACAAAACATTTGTCCTTATTTTGTTTTTTACCACTTTATATCACTTTTTATCGCAAAAAGCGTACTATTTCACGTATGTTTGGCCTGAAATCGATGAAATCGATGAAACCCCTTACATTTTGCTGCCGGAGAGGTTTTCGCAATGATCACAGATGCAAAAATTTATGGATTTCTGTATTGTTTATAACTATTGTTATCGCAAAATTCCTATTATATGATGTAATTCGGTAAAGAAATTACCGAGCGTTCCCCATACTTTTAAGCAATTATATCTAGAGTTAGTGCGTATTCATATACATTAACTAGAAATTATTTTATACTTTTCATTGCATTTTCCTATACTTTATTCATATACATTAACTAGAAATTATTTCATACTTTTCACTGCATTTTCCCATACTTTTAAGCAATTATATCTAGAGCTAGTGCGCATTCCTATAAATTAACTAGAAATTATTTCATACTTTTCACTGTAACTTTTTTGAAGTCGGTGTAATTTGTTTTCCAAAAAATTATTTTATTAAATCGGTTAAACCAGAAAACACCTTTCATCCTTTTGCAAGGATATTTTATAATTATTACAGTTATATTATAAATTAATATATTATGCAATTATATTATTATAATTACATAATTATTATTATAATTATTTTATAATAAATTTAAAAATTATTTTATCTTATCTATTATCGCGTTGATAGAAATTTAATTACAAGAGCAGATGTATGTTCTGTAATTTCTGTAATAATAAACTTATGTGTTCCTAATTTTTCGTTACGATAAAAACTAACTTAACTGCGATAATAGCCATCGAGACAACGATCTACGGTGAGATTTGTTATAACGAGATATGGATCAAATGCACCCGTACCTGGCGAAAATTCAAAGTCGATTTTCTCGAAAACAAAGCCTCGCATGAAAAATTTTTATTCTATATTTTCGACTTATTTTTTCATGTAGAATCACCCTCCCTTTCGATTATACTATCAGTTACCGAACACCGTATGTATTTTAATAATTTTCAATTGTGCTGTGGTTCCATTTAATACGTTAACCGCCACGCATGAGTTATAAGGATTTTCACTGAGGAGTAAATAAATTTATAACGGAAATAAAGATTTAGAACAAAAATAAGTACTACCATAAATGTTAAAGTAAGTTATTTCTAATTGCATATGAGTCTGACAGTTAGCGTGTTAATGTCAAACGTTTTGCAGAAAGGGCTTTATAATTTGTTTTTTTTAATAAAAGACGTCTGAAAAAACACGTAGGCATAACTGAATCTGAATTTTGTCCTTAAAAACCAATACTCTGAAATCCCTTTCGGAAAACTTTTATTCGAGAAACGTCATCGGATGATTTCTGGGGCAACGCGTCCGTGGATTCGTGATGCTCGAAAAAAAAAGAAGAAAAAATTACACACCTTTAAAAACAATTGTTCCGGCAGCATGGAATTTCGCTGTCCTACATTTAGAAGCTCGTGGGAATTTGTCTTGATCCTTTAGAGATTGAATCTGGGACACCAGGTTTATTTTCTCTGAAGGAAAAGCGTTCCCTGTCCTTTTTTCTCGACGGTTTATCGCTTTATTGCGACGCTGCTGGGATGCATCTTTGAAAAGTCCGCAGAGGTGTGAAGTTTCCTCGCAAACTCTACAGCCATAACCGATGTTTGAATACAAGCGCGTACAGAGGCGCGGGGGAAATAAAGAAGTCGACAAAAACTGCGCCGCCAGTCGAACGAATAAAGCAGAAACAACTAGCATAGAATTTGAAAACTCGCGGAAAAGTCGTTTCTCGTTTTCATATAAACCGCTGTAAACAGAGGAACCGAACTAAAATAACAGCGAATGAAGAAAGCTTTCTATTCGATGAAGCCTGACTTTCAAATTCGTTTCTTAAGTAAGCAATCGATAGGACCAATCAAAAGCTTATTTGCGAGAATTATTTGGTGTTATTGAAAATAAATTTCAATCATTTTTTAAGAAATCCATGTACATGACTTTGTGTTAAACTTTACTTAATAAATGTGTTGAATGTACATTTTTATGATGTTATATCAACGCGTAAACATTCGTTAAATAATAACACAAGTGTCTCGTTAAAAAAGTAACACAAATTGTCGGTAAATTTAACATAATTGTTATGTTAACTACGCGCAACATTTTATCATTACAGAAATTCTATGTAACACTGAAACTAAACGATATAAATTAAACAATGTTACTTGATAAAATAGAGATTGATAAATATATTATATAATATAGATTGGTAAATATAAATTTTGAGAATTTAATCAACTGACTTTATATGCACAAATTTTTACTATTTCAATAAAAAACGTTTATTGAGATCAGATAACACATTCAACTTTAGTTAAGCTCACACTCAATTGTATAAAATAATCAACAGAAAACATTTAACCAATATACTACTTTCTATACTCAAAAGCAGAAAATTTTCAACGTTCTACGTGGAAATTTTTATTCATATAAAACCAGTTGTGCTCAAATCCGAGCTTACTTGGAATATCCCGTCGATAAATGTTGCACAATGTTACCAAAAATATAAAAGCTCTTTCAGGATCAATTCCACATGTAGAATAAAATTGAAAAGTCCTTTACCATTTTGTAATCCGACGGTTCGTTACACAGATACAAGCTATTCAAATCAATGGGATTCCCGGCACGCGGCATTTATATATCAGTCGGATGAACGCGTAGCCGCGCATGCGCGCACCGCAGCAGGCCACGTGTCCGCACGGGAAAAAATTTCATCCGCTTCTATTTCGGTAACGAAGCCTCTGATTCAAAAATAGAAAAAGACTTTTTCATTCATACTGACATAAAGAATTTACATTGAAAACGATTTCTCGATTTTGGTAATACCTAGTACACTTACCTCAAATTTTTCGTAAGAATCAAAGAATATTCAATTTGATACTTTATGAAGCACCTAAAGCTTAAACAATAAGGTTTTCTAGTAACTCATTACTAATTTTTCAATACTTTCATCTCAAAATTCGAATTCTACTCAGAAAAATGTCGAACTCCTCGATACTATTCCTATGCAAACGACAACGGAAAGTGCACGACGATGATATTTGGCGTTTTGTTAAAACCGGTTGGAAGCGTTGTGTCGTTATCGCGCGCGAGCACGATCGCATCATAAGTTTTAATTACGAAATAAAATTGCTGCTCGCGTCGTAATTGCAAACCCACAAACGGGCAACGCCGCGCAATTTCGGATTGCGAAATAATGTAGAACGGCGCGAGAACGACGAAGTATAACGCAGTCTACGAAACACGTTGTAATCTTATTCGCGCTGTTATTTCGTAACGGTAGTTGTACTGCGTCATTTTGAGAATCGGTTCCACCTTGTACAATGATCCATACCAGTACAGACTGGAATGGAATTGAATGGACGGGAATATTTTGGAAACTCGTAACGTTGGCAATTTATTTAGATGGCACTGGGCTAGAGATTTGTACAAAAGTAATTTTAGAAATGTGATTCCCGTGTGTATCAGGTTCCAATTTTTGGAACTGATTTTATATGTCACAAGTGAATTTATAGATTCGAATTTGAATTACTTGTTGGTGGAAGTTGATCAGTGAAAGAAAATTCTAATTTTCGATTTATTGGAGTGGATATAGAGAAGAAATTAATTCGACCAAACTTTTAATGGAGAAAACCACTCTGGAAGGCTAACTATTAACCTAGTATTAATTTTTCACGATTTCTTTTACGGAGACAAGTTTAAACAATTTTTTTTAACTGAGAATGTTTAAGTTGTCACTGTTGGATTTATAGTTTTCAAAGGTGAAGCGTAATAGGTTCGTTCAGTTATCGTTTTTACGAACGCAATGCGAATGTAAGATAATATTTAACCACTTTAACGGGGTGTTTGCGTGGATCGCGGTTCGCAGGGGCAAGGTTTTAAAGTTTATAACCACAAATCAGCCGCGAACGTTCGAGCTTCCGTCCGGGAAACAAAAGATGCTCTTAGGCGGAAGTGTTCAGAAGAGTGCTCAATCGCTTTTTACTGTTATCTGTCACGAAAAGCCCGCGAGGAACCTTTTACTTCTCGCGCCTCGCGTCTCCCTTCTTGTATAGATACTTTCGCCTCTTTAATAGGAACAATCCGGCAATGTCACGTACACAGGATGTTCATTGTGGTGGCTGCAATTATTTGTTTTCAATATCAATTCACACGGTATGATAACAAAAAAGAATATAAACGAAGGATGGTTAATCTTAGAAATATATTATTAATATTTATTAATAAATCGTACAATTTAGAATGTATCCATAACATAAGGGAAAATAAATTATATCACAAAAGAACAAAGAGTTTTCTTTGAATATTCTTAAAAATATAAAATAATATTAAAATAATAGTAACTCCCTCGTTATTGATTAAATATAATACAGTCTATTTTATTAAGTACAAAGTGAAACGTTTATTTAATTACCCATTTCCAATAGGTAATTTCCAATATTCTGAGTAAAAGTATATATTCAATAATTTGTTCGATAAATGTTAAACCAGGTAGCAATGGTGACATCAAAGTATTCATTTTGATTCACTCAAACATACTGTGAAAAATAGTTATACGGTTCCATGTAAAAAGCTGTAAACTCCACTCTTTTTTCAGTCATAAAAATAATTTTAAAGTTTGCCCAGCAGCACTTTATTCTCCATTTGAAAATATTAAATTTCCGTTTGTATGTTACCTTTTTATTTTCCCTGTTTGACAGAATCTCTAAAAAATTCTAGTGGCTGTTACATTTGACATCGAGGGGATATTTTTTCAGCACGAAATAAAATGTTCCTTCAATGCTTTTTGTACGACAACAGTGTATATCATATTTCGATTGCAGCTGCAGGATATTTTGTAATTAATCTATCAATTATAATGTTAGTTCAAACGATAGTAGTTCATCGATAGTTCAAACATTCTCTTTATTAGAATAGATTAAATTTAGTTTTTGATTATGCTTTAAAAATTTAGGTTCAATGTCACTTTTATATTAATTTATAATAACGAAAATGTCTTCGTCAATCGCGAATAATATATTAAGTTGTATTTGTTATTTGAAGTAAAATTTGATCGTTATATTTGAGTATTCAAAAATTTCTGTATGAGTACAAATGCGTTGTTCATCGTCAGAGTGGAGCTGAGCTTGTAATGTAATTAGGAATGACTCCTAAATGAAATGAATGGAATGACAATGAATTTTTTAACCGACTTCGAAAAGGAGGAGGTTACTCAATTCGACATGTATATTTTTTTTTCATGGATGAAATTGTTAATAGAATTTATTACCACCAGAAATGTCTTCATCACTCACAAATAATTCGTAAAATTATATTTGTCATTTAAAATAAAATTTGACCATTATATTTGAGTATTAAAAAATTTCTGTATGAGTCCAAAAGCGTTGCTCATCGTCAGAGTGGAGCTCGGTTTGTAATGGAATTAGGAATGACTCACAAATGGCTGACGAATGCGTGGGGATAGGACGGATGTGGAGAACCAGGTGGGGCGCAGTAGTAGCGCGGGATTTATGGCAGCCCCAAGCACGAATGCACAGAAATACTCGTGTATGTACGTGCGTTCTCCTACATCGTGCACCTTCCGCGTAAGTGCATTTTGCGGTTGCTTATCTATCACTTAAGATCCGTAATAAGGGAGCGGGGGGTTCTACGAATTTGTTTCGTTTAGGGATGAACTTTTCACCATGGGGCTTTGTTATTGTTTGAAAATGATTGTCTTGGGACTAATGACAACAAATAGAATACTTATTCACACTGAGTTAAATATTAAATGGCCCTGAGAAACTTATCAACCCTTACAAGCCTGATTTTCCAAATTAAATTTAAAAAAGTATCAATATAAATATTTATTATTTGAACAATTTTGACAGCTTACGTTTATTTTTGTAACTTTCAAATATTAGAAACAAACCATTTGCAAGTGTGCAATTCGATTTAAACGTCCGGTATCAAATTTGAAACTTGGGGCATTTAAGAGTTAATGGGAGGTACCATAATAGGAGGCTAAATTTAAATTTGTTTTCATTATTTATTACGGAGAAAAATTTATGCCATATTTTTTAAGTGATAATAAATTCTATTGGCAATTTCATCTCGAAGGATTTCTAAAAATTTTGAAAATTGTCAATTTTACAGCTGTTTGAAGTTTTGTGCCTTTTTTTATATAAATGTATAATTATTGAACTACAGAGGAGATGAGATTAAACTTTTGTGGACTTACAGTGAAGACATTAGTGTACCAAATAAAAATAATTGAATACAAAGTACACGAAAAACGGATAAACAGTCGAGGAGTTTACGTAAACAAAAAAAAAAAAATTGAATAGGTTGAGACTGTGCTTGGGAGTTAATACAATTCAAGGACTTAAATTCAAGGAAAGCGTAACACCCCCGTAACATTTCTTGGAAGGATCATGAATTTTAAAGCGGGACCATTATGAATATTCATGCTATGCATGCTTCTCATTAACTTAATGAAATGATCCGCATAGAATTAAAGAAACAAATGAGTCTTAATTTTTCAGCACACGATTTCGCATTTAACAATAGCGATAGAAAACACGGGAGAATTAAAGAATGCTGAGTGAATGATAACGAAGGGATTGTACAAAGGTAGGGGAGGGGGTTAATCGCGAGTAATGAATAAATTTGTCGCAAATAGACATTTATTCGCCAGTAGCGAAGGAATTCATTGCCGACACAACTTTATTTGTGAGCGAGAAATCAATTAATTTGCGACAATGAATTTGTCGTAATTGAAATTCCCATTAGAATTTATTACCACTAAAGAAATATAACATAAATTTTTCTCCGTAATAAATAATGAAAACAAATTTAAATTTGGCCTCCCAATGTGGTACCTTGGATTAACCCTGAAATGCCCTAAGTTTCAAATTTGATACCGGACTTTTAAATCGAATTGTACACTTGCAAATGGTTTGTTTCTAATATTTGAAAGTTACAAAAATAAACGTCACCTGTCAAAATTGTTCAAATATTAAATATTTACATTGATACTTTTATAAATTTAATTTGGAAAATCAGGCTTGTAAGGGTTGATAAGTTGCTCAGGGTCATTTAACATTTAACTCCGTCTGAATAAGTATTCTATTTGTTGATTTTGATCTATCTATTTGTTGACTTTATCGTAAATTTGATACCGGACTTTTAAATCGAATTGTACACTTGCAAATAGTTTGTTTCTATTATTTGAAAGTTAACAAAATAAACATCACTTGTAAAAATTGTTCAAATAATAAATATTTACATCGATACTTTTATAAATTTAATTTGGAAAATCAGGCTTGTAAGGGTTGATAAGTGTCAAATATTACTAAACACTACACATATCCGCATCAAAATAAATTAAATATTCGATTTTAAATACTTATTCTAATACTCTGTAGGGTAATACCGATTATTTTGATATCTTCGAAAACGTCTGCGCCCCACATCACTTAACACTGATAATGGCACGATACCGTCCCCCTCTGTTCCATTGTTGGCAAGAAAAATATACTCCTTGGCCAGTTCTCCCCTATTCTTCTCCACTTACAACGTTCCCTCCTCGGGACTCGCAAAATTCTTACACAACTTTATCGAAAATCTTTTGTCGACATTGTCGTCATTATTTTCCACGAGCAGAATAACAATCTCTTTCTAATAACCGGCACCCCGTTGAATGGAGGCCCCCAGCCCCCGCAATCGTCAGATACTTTCAACGATTCCTCGAAAAATGCTTTTCGAACTTGATTCACCCGGTGACCCAAACGAGCCAGGAGAGAACGAGGCGAAAGAATAGAGACAGGAACAATGAGTGGAAAAGGGTCCTCGTGATGCATAACCGCACGTGCCTTCTCGTACTTAAGGGGGTATCCTGAATTAGGAGGTCTATAAAAAGCGGTTTTTCGTGAATTTTTTTAGGATGGAAAAAAATAATTAATTCTATCGAGTTTTTTATCCTATTTTCATACATATTTGAGTAGTCTGTACAAATTTTTTCAACAAGAAATATTCAAATTGAGCCGACTGCGACGCACATTTGTAGAGCACCTCACAATTCAAACCTCCTATCGGTGGGAAAGATGCAGGTCGTAATTCTGGTTTGACACAAAAAAACCAAAAGAAATTTTCATTTCCATACATTTTTCTTCTATGTGAACTAAGAAAAACCCGCAAAAATGGTGAAATATGAAATTACTGCAAGTTTGAAAAAAAGAACGAGTTCTTTGGGTGAAAAAAATCACTTTAACTTGATAAAAAAGTTGTTTACAATTTTTTTTGTATGAATTTTCTTAGTTCACATAGAAGAAATATGTACGAAAATGAAAATTTCTTTTGCTTTTTTTTGTGTCCTGTCTCCTGTAAAGGAGATTTTAATTGTGAGGTGTTCTACAATTGTACGTCGCAGTCGACTCAATTTGGATATTTCTTGCTGAATAAATTTGTACAGACTACTCAAATATGTATGAAAATAGGATAAAAAGTTCGATAGAATTAATTATTTTTTTCCGTCCTAAAAAAATTCACAAAAACCCGCTTTTTTTAGATCTCATAATTCAGGATACCCCCTTAAGCTGTATTCCTTCAGCCATTGTACGGGTGTCTCGCAAGGAAACTGGAGACAATTCGAGAGGTTCAGCACATAAGCTACTTGGTTTTCAGAAAAAGTTTTCGTATTACGCAAAGCACCTGCCGGGGAGAGTTTCCGAGCCCGATACCTATTTAACGACGTCTCGGAGACTCCAGTATCCGTATTTTTGTTAGCTACCCGAGTCGCGAGGAGCCTAATGCGCTCCTCCTCGTATTCTGCGCGTCAAATCGGGTTATTCTACAAATAATATTTACTCAGGGGCATTATTATGCTAAAGGGATTCACTGTTTCCTTTTTAAGGAAGTTGACTTTTGATTGTACTCGAAGGAATCGATAGCTGTTTAAGTACAGTCATTTCCAGAATTCATTTCTGTCACTGAGTTACGCCCATTAGTTGTAACCGTACTTATTTTTAAGGTTAGATTCATTCCAGCAGTGGATTAAAAGTAGATCAAAGGCGAGTGGAGGTGGGATAGGGAAAATAAAATTTCAATATTCGTATTTGTGACAAACAAGAATGAAACGTGTTTATTCTCAAACAAAGAAATAGTCGCACCTGCGCACTACGTTCGTGATTACGTGGAGGGGATGTCTCCTCCGCGCCATCTGTTATTCATACACCGATATTGTAGGAATCTGTTTATCCATATGTAGTCGTACGTATTGTACGATTACATAGTTTCTGGAACTACTGGTTTGGTATCTACGTCTTTCAGGTTGTAAAGAGGACCGAAGATTAACGATCGTGATTTTTATTATGAAGATTATTATTTAGAACTGATATGGTCGTTTCGTGAAACAGAATTTCTTCTATGTCTGGTTGTTAGTAGGAATTCTGGTTCACGAGTGACGGAATTAAAGACATTATTGTAATAAGTAGACTTTATGCAAAATAAAATCTTCGCGAACGTGCCTACGAAAATTGAACTTAAATAGGAATTAATTTTAAATAAAATTAATTCGTATTATAACATGATCTTTGCTTTCAATATTTTTTATATTCTTGCATATTGCTTGCATTTTGTAGTTTCTTGCACATTGAAATTTTCTATAAATTCATAATGATCCGCAGTCTAGTAATAATGTTCGAATACTACATGTAAATTACCATATATTTTCTATTTATTTTTACATTTGGAAACGCTCCATTTATAATTATAGTAATATATAAGTAATATATTACTACATATAACAATAATAATATAAACGATTAGTGGTCATTTAATCATTGTAAAGCACTTATTATTATAACGATTATTATTTAGAACTGATACAGTCAGTTCATGAGACAGAATTTCTTCTATATCTAGTTTAATAGCAATTCTGGTTTCCGAGTGACGGGAATAGAGATATTACTATAATAACACATTTTCTATTTATTTTTACGTATAGAATCGCTCCATTTATGATTATAGCACTCATCGTAGAGCGCTATAAAACAGAGCTTCACGAAGGTCAAAGTGGAGGACGCTCATTACGTCCACGAGCTACTCTACATAACCTAATTGGTCGGAAATTCAACGACCTCTTGTGAGAAAATGGTTCGTTAGCGACATTTAGTTTTCATTTTGTATCCTCTTATCAAGTAGAATACTCAATATAGACAGTAATAAAACCTAAAATTGGAGATGGACAATTTTAGAGCAGTGTAGTTACACTTCCACATTTATTATTCAAACAATCATAAACAATTACAATTACAGCCAGTCGCATAAGTATTCGTACCCTGTATGTGTATTGAAGAAATTTAGCTAAATTAAATAATGTTTAATGTTTGAGGTTTAATGTTTCCAAATAAATGTTTCATTATAATTATATACAAAAATGAAGTTTGCACATGTATGTGTTTATTATACATATGTATACATACAATTTAGACAAATTTATTCAATGCATATCTAAATTAAATAATGAGTTTGATGTTGTCAAATAAGTGTTTCATTATAATTATTGGAAATTGGTAATTAAATTAATGTTTCACTTTGTAGTACGAAGTTTGTACATGTATGTATTTATTATAGATATATACATACAATTTAGACAAATTCTGTCAATACACATAGTATATAGCCTTTATTATTTGCATAAAATTAAAAGAAACCTTCGCCCTACCCCCACCCTCCTTATAATCGAGTCTCATACTTCATTGGAAATTCTGTTATCGAGGAATAATTTCGGATTCACTTTGCTAGGTACGTTTCCTTGTAAACCACATTCCTTGTAAATGTTATTGGTATAAAGAGCATGTTAAATCTCTTAGAAATAAACATCGAACGAATTCAGGTCAGCAGAGCGAGCCACGATAAGGAGGCACCGCCTCCCGCCCCATCGATCCGGGAAGACGTCGTTTAAAGATATTCGAACTGCGAGACGAAAGTAGGATGGAGTATCATCGTGCATGAGCCATAACTGCAGCTCATTATTCAAAGGATTTTCATAACAGTGGGAGAACGTACACTATGTACTTCCCAAAGACGTGACAAACAACCTCGTTCAGACGTGTTGCAAGAATTCGGAATCCTGAAAGCTCCGCACATTTGTCCATGTATGATAAAATAAATAAATAAATAAATAAAACATCGCTCGCTTTTAAAAACGTGAATTTTCATATCTACTCGGTCGCACGTTCGCCGTTCTTTGCTTTTCATAAGCCTCGCTTCGTTAACAAGATAAAGCAAAACTGGGACGCGGTGATATTTAGCGCGGACGTTCAGAAATCCTTCGGTGTTCATATTGTTCGCGACCGTGTACAACAAGTCGTTATAATACGGCCAGATACCGCGTTCTATTTCAACTAGCTTTTACGATATTAATCTATCGCGAGAGCGGCGCTACATCGCCATAAAATAACCGATCACGACACTGTGCCGCAACATGGGGACCTAGCGGAATATTAAACGAACTTCGACGCGACGCGCATATAAATCCCGAAACAAAACGACGCGGTCCACCAATGCGGATATTTTCGTGCTGTCATCGGCACGGGCACGAATTGACAACAAACGCGGCCGTTCTTAATTTAACGCGGGAATGCGATTTTGGGGAAATTCACTTTCCGTTGATTACGGGGTAATCATCGAAATTTGTTTAGAAAGGGGTAATTTTCTGGAGAAGAAAGAAGGAATAGTGATGGGTATAGAGTGACACTTGGTAGACTGTTTGGAGATCATTGATAAAACAAAGGAGAATGTTCAAAAATGGACATTTCTGTGAGTGAGATTGTTTTTATATAAACCTTGATTATTTAAAAAAGGGCAATTTTCTAAAGAAAAAAAAGCAACAGTGATGAGTATAGGGTGATGATACTTGGTGGACTGTTTGGAGATCATTGATAAAACAAAGGAGAATGTTCAAAAATGGATATTTCTGGACCTGCTTGGAAACAAAAATTCATGCAGGAATTACTCATTGTATAAAACAAAAGGTCCTTATCATTTTGATCAAAAAGTGATGGCAAGAGTTGTGGCAAAAATGAGTGAAAACATGTAAATGTGGTAGCTATCTTAATTGCGTATATTTTATACGTTATCTTCATCTTTTTCAGATATTAAATCATTTTCAAAGTAATTGTTAACGAAATTGGTAGGTAAATCAACTGAAATCGATTATACAGTCACTCCAATAAATATTCGTACCCTCTACGTCTATTAAAGAAGTTTGTCTGAATTAATCGACGTTCTTAAATAAATTTTTCGTTATAAATATATGTACATGGATAAAATTTACTCTTGTATATAAATAGTGAAAAATTGGAACCATACAAATTCGATCATTTAATTTGGACAGATTCCTTGAATAAACACAGAGTACGAATATTTATGGGGCTGACTGTATACAGTGTGTTCTATTTAAATCGAATGAAGGTATCGAAAAGAATGTTTTTACAAAATTTATTTAGTTCAAAGGGGTAAATTATATAGAATATATGTTTTTATTATAAGTGAAATAGTGGGAGAGGTTTAAAAAATGAATTGATGTATTTAAATGGAAGTTTATATATTTTTATCACATATACTTATATATTCTATCACATTTACACGTTTCCATCTATTTCTGACCACTTTCCTATCACTTTTGTAGGGAAATGATAATAAAAGGCAATGTTTGACCATTCTCCGTTTTCATTCACGACAAAGTTTGCCAAAAATATATTTATTTAAGCCAAAACGTCAACCATGAGTCGACCATACTTATGATCACAATATTTTTAAAAATCTATGATCCCTTTTTACGATCAGAGAAGGGAAACATTCTCCACATAACGTATTATAGATTCCAGCTGCAGTGTATCAGATTAGCCCTCATTATCCCTCGTCAAACAACATGAAACATCGTCAAACAGCAACAAAAGTTACTCCACGAGATTAATTAGCCCATTTCAAGTCTCCAAAGGGCAAGTCAAGAGTAACATGAAGCTGTGAGGGATAGTCAAGCGTCTCTTAGACAGGGAGTTTTACTCGGCGTCTCCTAGACAGAATTTAGCGTGTATTGGAATAGTATGGGAGTTCGAGTTTCCGAGACATCGTTGAAAAGGAATCGGCTTCAAGAACTCCGGGAGCAAGTGCTCCGCGTAATACGAAAACTTTTTCTGAAATCCAAGTAGCTTATGTGCCCAACCTCTCAACTTGTCTCTAGTTTTCTTGCGAAACACCCGTACGATAGCTGAAGAAATACTGCCGAGGTATGAGAGGGCACGTGCAGTTACGCATCACGAGGACCCTTTTCCGCTTATTGTTCCTCCTCTATTCCTTAGCCTCGTTTTATAACTCGTTTGGGTCACTCGAGGATCAAGTTCGAAAGCATTTTCAGGAATCGTTGTGTAATTCGATTTAAAAAGCTACAGCTTCTATTGAAAGGTACCTCGATTAGTAGAATTCGGATTTATTGCAATGTAATGTTATAGTAATTCGGAATATATAATGTTTCTTACCCTTTTTCGACTCCGAGACGAAAATGGACGATTCACCGGGCGAAACGAACTTGTATACATCATGCAGACTTTACGAGTTCTCTTGTGAGTTATGCAGGAACGCGCAGCCACCTAGCGGTTAGAAGCAGAAGTTAGGACGTAGCGCTCAACATATTCTTATGTATTTTTAAGCGGATGTAATATAATTGAAGGAAGTCGTAAACAAAGATGTAGAGTACATAATTGATATGATATTTTAATATCACAATTTTCAATAAATAAGAACGATATGGAATAATGAACCAACTCAATACTATAATATTAATTGGGTGAAGAAACTGTGCAACGTTCGAAATGCCACGAGTCAGTAACCCGTGTCATGAATTCACTTGTATATCTACTTTTCTACCAGAACAAAGGGCAGCTCTCATGTAGAACAGCTCTCATATTCCATCTGAAGCTGGAAATCCATACCGCATTTTTCTTTGAGCGTGACTTCCGTAAAATACTATCTGCAGATATCGGGGGACATAATTCCTCTTGGATTTGGAAAGGACGTGTAATACAAACGAGAACGTTTTACGCATACGTAATATTTTTGCGACGTCACAACACATCAATTTCGTATTACCCTATCTGTTTTTAGAAGGTGGATGCATACTGATGTACAGGTTGGTCTATCCAAACCAGATTAGTAACGTGTTTTAGTCTAGCTAGTTACCCAGGCGATCATGAAGTTATAATTACTGTTGCTTTCAATAATTTACTTTAATATGTGGTAGTCCACGGTGTTAATATCGAGTATCGAGATGAATGGCTGTCATTTGCAATGGCTTTTAAACAAATTCAATCCGAAGTCGTTTATAAGTTCTCGACAGTTTGAATTAACAAGGTGTCAGTAATGGTGTCGTGTAATTGGTACGAGAACTTTAGTTCGCAAAATGGAGAACTGTACACTACCAAACCAACCCTTCTCCTGAATACTAATTATTTCTAACTACTTTTAAAGATGATTTTTATTTTATGTCAGTTCATTTTGTGTTAGATTTAATATAAAGCAAAACCTTGATAAACACCCTTTCCCATGCCAGTTTTCCTGCAATTATCGAGGTTGTTGGACCCTCAAACCAACGCTTCCTCTGAATACTGCTTATTTCTTTCCATCTCAAAGAATAATTTTTATTTTATATCAATTCATTTTATATCAGACTTGAAATAAAGCAAAACCTCGATAAACAGACTCTCTCATGCCAGTCTTCCTGCAATTATCGAGGTTGTTGGACTGAACACCCTCAAATCAACCCTTTCTCTGAATATTACTTATTTCTTTCTATCTCAAAAATTAATTCTTATTTTATATCAAATTTAACTTAAAGCAAAACCTTGATAAACACACTTTCCTATGCCAGCTTCCCTTCAATTATCGAGGTTATTGGACTAAACACCCTCGAACTGACCCTTCATCTAAATACTACTTATTTCTTTCCATCTCAAAAAATAATTTTTATTTTATATCAGTTCATTTTATATCAGACTTGAAATAAAGCAAAACCTCGATAAACACGCTTTTCCCAGACTTGTTTTCCTGCAATTACGGAGGCTCTATCTCATACTCCCCTTTTTACTTGCAAAATCGACACTTCTCGCTCACCTGCCTTCGCTGATTTACCCCAAACTTGGCACGAGAGCAATGGTCAGTAGCTAAAACTGCGTCAGCGTTTTTTCTCCATTGCTAATCGCGACGTATGTATTTCCACTGGAAGGAACTAGGTCATAACGTTCCCGAGTAGGCGCTCCATACACCCCCGCACTATATATACTACACTTTGGTGTACTATATCTAGGGAACCAATTAAAGCGTTAATTTGGAGAAAAATGTGTTCTCGAGTGTGTACTCTTTTCCATCTTTGGAGAATATTTACTCAAAAGAACGTGCAGTTTACGTTGGTTCGAGTTTGTTTATGAACAAAACGATTGGCAAATATTGAATAAATTTCAGAAATCTTACTTTATTAGGTGGTAGTTATTAACTCAAAATAACTCTCAAAGTTATTTTAAAGTCACTAATGTGTAAGGAAAAATTAATATTCAAATGGGAAACAATCCTCAGCAAATATAAAATTTCTACAACAAAACTTTTTACAAAATTAATAATTAACATAACATAAACATTCGCTCGACATTCGAACCAATAATTTAAAAATTCACACAATAATAATACAATATTTTATGACCTATCGCCATGTCCTTTTCGTATTTCGTCATATTTCGTCCAGTATCGTCATTCCCTGTCTTATCTCGTCATATTTCGTCACATATCGTCATCCACTCAACACTGTCGTGCAGCACGCACCTCGATCCAAAAATTTGAAACAAAAATTTTTACAAAATTTATAATTATTGAGTTAAGTCTCCATCATTGTATTAGGTATGAGTAAATAATCCACTTTCTCATTATAAACCGATTCACTGCGGAAGTCATTCTTATGATAATAGAATAATAAATAAAGAATAATTTTTTGTTCGCTTTGGCAATTATTAGAACGTTTTTATTTTTCACGAAACGTTATCGCGGAAAGGTCCATAAAGCAAGTGCAACGAAAGTGGTTCGAAAACATCGTCGAAGTATCTCCTTGCACTCTTGCTAAGTGAGAACGAAACGCGAAACCTCTTGCTGAAATCCAAGTGGGTCTGTCCTCGACATTACGGCTTGTTCGCTCTGGAAGTCAACACATGCTGAAGGTAGTGCACTCCACGCTTTCTTCGGCATCCTCTCCCCGCGCCTGTACACTCGCGTAACAGCTTTAACGCTAACATAATCTATCGGGAAATAGGCCAAATCTCCTATCGTATTTCTTTCCCTCCGTGGTAGCTGCATACGGTAAGGAGACAAATGAACCCATTCGTAATCCAAACCTAACCTAAACATAAATTGCACCGGGTTTGATCATTCTAAATGCCGTACTGCAATACTTTTACACGCATATACAGAGAGTGAACGAGTTTTATTTATAAGGGTGTTTAGTCATATACAGTAAAACTCCATTTATATGAATCTGTTATATAGATAAATAGTTCATATAAACGAGTAAGTTCGTATAATACGAGTGCACTTATCATTTTTGCTATTTGTAACTTGTTGCTGAGATAAATGCATTTAATCATATTTTTACCCCATTGTCCGGATTATAGCAATATTTTTATTTTTCTGAACTGTGAAATCACTTGCAGGGCCAATTTGATAAAGCTTGATGAATAAATTGTTTGATTGGAGATAAAGATGACAAATGGAAATACTTGTTATTATCTAATAAAATGAATATTGAAATACGAATATGTAACATGATATATATATCGAACATCGTAGTCATTATGAATAAAGTAATATGAAATATGAGATAATATGAATATAATAATATTGAAATATGGAATATAATGTGTGTTTGGTTGAAAGTGAATTAATTTGTTTTTTCCATTTAGTGGTTTTACTAATTATAAATTCTTTGAGCATTGTACAGGGTGTAAAAAAATGTTTGGTCTTGGCAAGCATAGGCGTATTCTACATCTTCGGATCGATCAAGATTTGTAAACAAAAGTTGCCGCAAAATTGTCCTTGACCTTTAATTTCAAGGTCAAATTTTTTTTCATTGCATTGTATTCTACACATCATGAGGATAAAAAGTGTCAAAGGAACTATAGTTCCAAACTTAACCGTTAGCATAAAAAATAATAGTAGAGTTATTACTAATGAAGCAAGCAGTAACTACTGTTTGTTTATCTGCTGTTTATCGGAAATCTAACATAACTGATTGATCATAATCAATATTACCTTCTATGCTTGAAAAATGTTCGTCTTCTATTTCTTCTTCTCAGCCAAAGAACCGATCCATTCTGATGAATATTCCTTAATAGATAATATTCTTAATAAAAAGATAATAAGGACCAATAATTCTGTTTCCTAAAATACCTGCCCACACATTGACTGAAAAGCGTCCTTGATTGAAATGTTGTATCATGGCATGAGGGTTTCGATAATTCCATATTCTAACATTTTGTCTGTTTTGTAAACCGTGGTTAGAAAAACTACTCTCATCCGTGAAAATAATATTTTTTTGGAAATTTGGATTTCGGTGCAACTTTCGAAGCATCAATTGACAAAAACGTTTTCGAACATTGTAGTCATTATTTTGGAGTGCTTGAACACTTTGAATTCTAAATGGTCGAAGACCTTCACGAATTATATGACGCACTGTCATATGTGAGATTCCGACACGACGAGCAATATGACGCAGACTCATTACTGGGTATGATCTTGCAAGTGCAATTACTTGTTCTTCCACACGCCAATGCACACGCGGTCGACCAGCTTCCCTGTAATTATTAATAAAATTCAAAACTGATTCCCCATCTCCAAAACGTTGATCTAATCGTTGGAATTCCCGTCGATCAGGAACTTCTCTTGCACGCCTTCCAATACTCAAAAGCCGCACTTTATATATTTCACACGGTCTAGCATAGTTTCCAAATGCTTCATCTATTGCACGAAGCATTTGTCGAATATTTATATATTTTTGCATCATGACACTATATCGCACATGAATAACCACTGTAATCAGAAGCTAGACTAAATGTGATATAAATCTAAGCAAAGCAATCGAAATCACGATAGTGGGGGTCACTCAAACTGTGTTTATGTGGCCTTTAACGCTGTAGTGGTGTGTTTACATTCCTGTCAAGACTGTGTTTATGTCGACAACTAGCATTTCAATTTGAAATCGTCAACTTTTATGAATAAAATTCATTTTACAGCCGACAAAACTTCCGCATCAATTTTTGCCGAAACGGTCAAATTTGAACCCATAGTTCCTTTGACACTTTTTATCCTCATGATGCGTAGAATATAATGCAATGAAAAAAAAATTTGACCTTGAAATTAAAGGTCAAGGACAATTTTGCGGCAACTTTTGTTTACAAATCTTCATCGATCCGAAGATATAGAATACGTCTATGCTTGCCAAGACCAAACATTTTTTTATTGTTTTGTTCTGAGTAGGAATTTGAAAAGTATACGGTGTCAAAGATCGGTACTGATTAAATTTATTGCAAAAAAAATTTTATATATATCTGGAGAAATTTTTACTTACTAAAACACTATATGTTCCAAGCCCCTTAAATACTTCTCATCATATAATACTCCTACGGTGGTCATCGGATGTAGAATAAAGATAGGTCTTATACATATGTAATTAAACTTTTTATTAGAGACACTCGCGTAGCTCGCGTGATTCTTCTCGTCGAACTCTCTGGCACGATTGACTTACGAACTAACCTATTCGTTCAAGCATCACAGATATTCTTTCTTCGTTCTCGCGTATCGCTTGCACTCTGTTTAAACAAACGCATTCACCCTAAGGAACATTCGACCCAATCACATAAACATTCGCTCGACATTCGAACCAATAATCTAACATTCACACACAATAATAAAACAATATTTTATCACCTATCCCACTGTCCTTCTCGTATTTCGTCATATACTTGTCGTATTTCGTCATATTTTGCCACCTATCGTCATATCCTTGTCGTATCTCGTTACATTTCTTCACCTATTGTCATATCCTTGTCTTATCTCGTCATATCCTTGTCATATTTCGTCACATATCGTCATTAACTTAACACTGTCGCCCACCACGCACCTCGATGCATTCATCCAGCCACTTAAGAAACTTAACATATGACATGGCGCCGGTTCGTCGCCGCCATTCTCCCATTACAGATGCCAGTTTCCTGTTAGGCTCCACTGACCTCCAGCCTTAACTCGGGCACCTCGGGATTGCCAAACCCGTACCGTAGCTACGATCAAACACAGCTACAGCCCCCGAGGGCAACTGCTTGTACAGTACGTAACTTCCTTCGTCTTCGACCACTGTAAACAGCCGATCCTTTGTGCCCTAAAATTCACAATTACCCCTCATTGACCCCAGCCTAATGCCTCCTGTGCCGTTTCGCCTACATTCCCGAGATCTAGAATACACCAAATGGCGATTAAGGGGGAAGAATGGTTACAGTATCTGCGATAAGTCGAATTGGGTTACGTTATTGATATCTAGATACGTCTGCCACATGTTACCCTTAAAGGAAGAGTAAATTGAACTTTTAGTTTCGAAGAATGGTTGTAGCTGCAACTACAGACTCCCCCCTCCACCTACTCCGACCTCCTTTCCTGCTCGTGTTATTCTTTCGCTGGGCTCCGCGTTCCAGTACGGTAACGTTTCACGTCCACATGTTCAGAACCGTCGGCTGCGTAAGTTTCCATTAACCTTAAATTAAAACTTAACGTGTTGACTTGTTAAACACGGGCCAGCCACCGAAGTTTCCCCGGCTCTTTCGGTGCATGAAAAAGTTGCGACTTCCGAAAGAGCAACTGTGTACACACGGTGTTCAATCTTTTCCGGAGGCGGAGATTGCAACATGGCCACCCCGCGATTAAGGAGCGCGATTATTCAAACGAACTTGACTTCCCTCAAGAGTAAATACGACGGAGCGTACCGCATAAATCTCGAAGAATAATGTGTTTCCTGCGGGGAGGGGCGAGAGAGTGCACTGGGAATAGTACGTTCATTTATTGTAGCGCGGAAATAAAATATAGAAGCGGATATTAGCGGCGTCTTGTGGGCAACTTTAAGTGCTCGATAAACTGGCCTCCTCGGGGGGTTAGGAAACAAGATGGCTGGTCCACTACGTGTATTATGAAGGATGAATATTATGAAAAGAACGTTCCTAATCACTGTTCCTCAACTTCAACTTTTCTGGGTTCATCATAAATAAAATAATTATTAAATGTGGCTCCTCTGGGAGGAAGCACCCTTGCAATTGAATTTTTGTTTATTTGAAGTGTATATTTAAAATCTAAAACAAGATGGCTGGCCCTTTACGTGTACTATGAAAGATGAATATTATTAAAAGACCGTTTCTAATTACTGTTGCTCAACTTCAACTTTTCTGGGTTCATCGTAAGTAAAATAATTATTGAATGTGCATCAATTTATAAATTGGTACAAGACGAAATTTTCAATACATGTTTGTAATTTGTTTTATATTTCATGTACACTATTTTTTCCAAAACTTGAATTTATTCACAATATGAATGACACAAATTCTCACTAAGGATTTAAAAAATTGATTCTAAAGATCAAGTGTTAAACAAAACAAGCCTGAATAATAAAATTCATAACTTTTTATCGTCTTGTAAAACTTAATACTAACGCAAATGTTGAGTCGTATATCTTCCAATTATACAAAAACATGATTCTTCACAAGAATATTCACGAGTGCGTCTAGAACTGAGAGTGTTAATGAATCTCAATTTATATCAAACTGATAAATAATCCACTTCATTGTTTTATGATTTTAGCATTGAATTTTCGACGAAAATTCATTCCAGGGAAAGCATTTCGGTCGCCGCAATTCGCAGTATTTTCAAACGCTTTCAGCTCGCACGTTTGCATCTTGCAATCGAGGAAATTAAGCCAGTGAATTATGTGGACGTAACACGATAAAGCTCCGTGGAATTTTCGACTGTAATGAGTTGTAAAAAAATCCCGCGAAGGTAGTACAGAGCTTCCAGCGATGTAGTGAAAACATCATTAGCCTGGAATAATAGAGAGTCATGGCGAGTCGTCGAGCACAGAGTGCAACGGGAAAATGTATTGCTTTTTGCCCTGATAGCGATGAATATTTCTCTCTCTATGCTAGATCCTTAGCTGGAGACTATTCTTTATACGTGTTGGATGGTTGAGCAGAAAGACATAAGTCATAATAAAAACTTTACTTATTATAAGTGGCCTCTAAGGAGACCGAGCTTAAGACTAGACTAACCGGCCTTTTCCCGGGTCCCATTAAATACCAATTCATACATGCTCTCATACGCTCACATATACATACAATCTGGTGATCGGTGGCACGTGCACAGTAGCGGCACCGATTGTCGGCAGCGCCACCGATTGTCGGCAGCGCCACCGATTGTCGGCAGTCGTGCCGATTGTCGGCAGCGGTGTCGATTGTGCAAAAAGCGATACGTATAATTGCCTACATATGTAATATTTATCAGAGAAACGTCTAATATTGTACTTCACCTAATTGCTTCACGAATTCGATTTAGTCGCACTTTCCAGATTGACGCAGAGTTGTACAAAACTGGGCATAGAAGAATCTAACCCAAATTGAACCCATTCACTGCTAGCCAAAACAGCGTTTTGCTTTGGGTGTAAAGATTTAAAACAGATGTGTAATCTAGGTTATTATTCTGACAATAAATAGTCATATTAAATTCGTTATTTTAAGAAGAAAATTTACGATCTTCTTTTGCAATAATTCGTGACTTAAAGGACACGTTTCATTCGTGACTTAAATAAACTTATCCCTTGAGTATGTAATTGCAGTCAATTTGAACTACGAGACATCTCGTAGTTGCCAGTGAATGGATTAAACAGAAATTTTGATAAAAGTGCTTTATCTATTATTCGAAGGGTTCGAATAAGACTCGAATAAAAATACGAAGACCTCATTCATTGTTGAAGATAAACCTTTCATTGATTAAATTTACTTAACAAAAATTTAATAAATAAAAATTAATAGAAATAAATAAAATTGATAAAATTGATAAAATTCATAGAATTCATAAAATTCATAAAATTCATAAAAATTTAATAAAAAATCTAATAATCATATTAATTCGTAAATTAAATTTACTTCGAATAAATTCACCTTATTCGCCAAATATTTTTCTTTTCGTTCGATTCGTGATATCACTATTTTGATAACAATTTCGCCCATCTCTGAGATGATACTATATACAGGGTGTCGTGTTATGGAATGTATATGGTTTGGTTCAGAGCATGAAAGCCAACGAAAGGAGTTCACATAATCGTACCGATCCATTTTTGCCCCGTTTTCGAGCCGCGACATTTTTCGTGTTGGAATAATACGATCTACGAGTAGAGATGACACAGTTAGATACCGTTTTATTCTTCTGCTCGCAAGATTTTATGCTCCATGGGAAACGTAGAGTACCATTTTCCTCACTTTTACGATTCCTGAACCTGACTTACTGAATTACATTTCACGTCAGGGCCATGTTACGTTATCGTTAGCGCGGGGGGGGGGGGGGGGGGGCATTTATAATCACATCATGGCACCGTTGAAATAATGCACGAAGCAAATTTATTATAGAACACTAAAACAATCGTTAAAATTTTTAAACGACTACGATTTTTATTTGTAAATCATATCAAAACGATTATTAAATTTAGAAAGATTGTAAGATGAAACTATTGAGCTAAATTTGTTTATATGATTTTTTTGTTTCATCATCATTTTAGAACTAATTATTAAGAGGCGTAGGAGATTTGAATTTAAAAAAAATATGATCTTATAGGGAATGACAAAACGAAACTTTTTTATATTGACAGTTTATTCATACGACGTTTAGTTTCAAAAATAAAAATTGAAAACTTAAAAGACCTTTCTCCTAAAATTCAATTTTGGCAACGAACTTCTAACTTTTCAATTTTTCTTTTCGAAACTAAGCGTCCTATGAAAAAACTGTAAATACAAAAAAGTTTCGTCTTATTGTCCCCTATAAGCACATATTTTTTAAAAATTGATTTAAAGGATACGAAACATTTGTCTGATAAAAAGAAATATAGAAATGAGTACATGTAGATTTTCTTAATGTAACCAATTCAGTGGAAACATTCATAACACTGAAAATGACTTTAAAATAAAGATAAAATAAATACAAGCCTGTTTGAGGCTGTAAAATAAATTTTACGCTTCAAAGTACCTTAACAATACGGCTCCTATAAGTTTAGTGCGCCTATATCTGCCTCCATTTGCAACCTAACGCCAATTGCCATACTTTTAGCGCAAGTCTATCGATCTATTCGTGACTCGAATGCCACCTGACTCGACGTTTTGTGTAATCTGTAACGCGGCACCTTCATGAAGGCCCAACGATGGGGCGATGTAACGAACGAAGTAAAAGCGACAGGTGCAAACGTCGACCATTAAAGGACCCTCGAACGCGAACACGCGATTCTGTCAAAACAGTTGACATACGTGCGATTAATTGTCTATTCAAATTTTAGCCATTACGTTTAACTGATCGTTCTGCAGTGGCGCGTGCACTTGAACACGTTGGTACAATTTCGTCGAACGAATACTGTGAAATTTCAAATGCCATAAAGTTTCCTTGAGAGTTCTTGAATTATTCATGAATTATTATTATTTGATGAACTGCAGATTTCGTCCCGTTAAATTTAGATTTATGTTGTTCCTCGGGGAGTACAATTAATCAAACCGGCAAGAAATTCCGAGCGGAATTCTCGGCGAAATAAATTTTGTAATAATTTATGTGGAATGCCAAAAACAGTGGAAGTCATTAAGGGAAAATAGAGTGTCGTTTCATTAGTGTACAAATAAATTTTGGAGGGAAACGATGTAGTAGAAGTAGATAAAAAATATTAAATTTCAAACTGTAGTCGAAGAAATACATTGAGTGTCAATGGTACTTATATAAAAGAGTCTTATTTTTAATTTATTTATACTGTAGTCCATACATACTGCTTGTCAAAATAATTGTCTAGATTTCCATTAAATTCTATCCATCAAATTCTCTAATTAACTTGTACTTATGTAAAAGAGTCTTATTTTTAGTTAATTTTCTACTACAGTCCACAGATATTGCTTGTCAAAATATTTGTTTAGAATTCCATTAAATTCTCTAATTAATTTATTTATGCATTCACCCCCTAAGAAGCATTAAATGAGTTAAGGAGCTTTTGCACTGCAGTAAACACGAGTGAATAGAGAATTGTTATTGAAGCCTCGAACAGTGTTCTTTAACAGTGTTCTATAAACAAGTATAACCGACAACGCATTTCATTTGCACATCTTTTCGAGATGGAGGCTGCGATAATACGGTGACAATACGTAATCAACAGGGGACCAAAGAACGGACAAGGAGGACGTGGACTAAGAGAAACAAGAACATTCATTACATTGTGAAACAAATGAAAACGTTTCCTACGAATGGAGAAATACGCGGTATAAATGCGAAAGATAAAGTCTCAAAGGAAAATTCTAAGTGAAGCGGAACTCGCAGCGAACAAAGAAACAAAAAATACGCAGGAATATACCTGGAGGATACTCTTAGACGGATGGTTATGTTCCAATTAGATAGGGGCGAATAAAACTCGTTAAGATATCTATTCGTGAAAAATAATGATGAATTTAATCATAAAAAATTGAAAACCTGAAATATTTGAACAATTTATTATTTTCGCTATTTATAATGAAAAATAAACGAATACTGCGATTTCTATTTAAAACAGAGTTATTAATTTTTTATATTCTTCTATTCTAGTACGCTACTATTTGTCAATGTTGCAGTACCAGGTCGTAGGGAAATTTTCAAAAAATAAAAGAAATCCGAAATACTGTTCTGTTTTTTGATGCAGCCCTTTAGTTAGCCTAGAATCGGGATCCACATGTACGGATTCCACTAAGCTTTCAAAACATACGCTTAGAATGTTCCAGAAATCTCTTGATGTGTTTCCATCGCAACCGTTCATGGAAACATATAAACAAAATCCGTGAGGCTCTAATTAAACGTTACTTAACGATGTGGATTGAAACAGGTGTTGCATTTAGCCCCCTCCCTTTTTAGATAAAAAAAAATTCAAAATGATATCGATTTTGTAACGTCTATTAATCTTGTGACGATATTGTTATCGTACATTATTGAGAAATTGAAGTATACAAAATTAAACTTTTATCTCTGGAGTCTTGAAATTATGTTTCATAGTGAATTGTTATTGAATTTAATTAATTAGATTTGGAACAATCATAAAGTAGTACAACCATTATCAAGATGTCTGTGAAGAAGAATTGAGTTCCAAAAGTAATAAATTAAATTCCTTTGAAAAGTTAGTTAAGTTCCTCTGGAGACACTGTGAACATTTACAAATCATTACGAAACATAGTTTCAAGACTGCAGTGGCAAATGAATAAACAATTACATCGAACTGATGAAAAGTACCGAACAATAAGGAAGATTTTGTTACACGTTGCCTTAGCGCAGTCACAACAAAGCTCTCCCAACCTCCTCGGCTGCTTAACCTCGTTTTCAATTTGTATATAGAAGCTTCTCCTCCATTTCTAACTTCACGTATATTTGCAACCATGTAGTAACGTCCCTATACAGCCCCCAGCATAAAAAGCAAGAAAAATTTCGTACGAAATTTCGTGCCGTCGGATTCCTAAATTTATCTTACGAATAAATAACAATAAATAACCCAATAGAACAGGATGAAACGTTTCCCTCGTCAGCTGAAATTTCAAACTCCCTTTCGCTTTTGTATACACACCCCACTATTTACGAAAGCTATCGACCCGGACCGATCGCTGGTAATATTGGCTGCTTTTGTGTAAACACTCTGATTCGCAAAGGCTATTGTCTCATCGCTCGGTCGCCACTGTTTACGGTTGCAGCCGCTAGCTCAGTGACCTGTTACAAATCCACGATGTTTGTTAAATCCGAAAGAGTATCTCATCTGAGAGCTGACGTAAAATTCTTCTTCGGACGTTGTTAAATATAGCCGGTTGACTTTAATCACGTACTTCTTCGTATTAATGTTTGGGTTAATTAATGGCACGGTCCGGACTGATGTTTCTTCGTTAAAAACTTTCGTTAGGACGCGACGTTTCAGCCATATCTCTTGGTTTCCCTCGCGTGCATGGCGTTGCATTAATTTATTATTATAGCTACGTGCTCCGAAAGTTTCCAAACTTTCGTTAAATATATGTGAATATATTTTTACATATACAGGGTGATTCTTATAAAATGACCGACGCGATTATCTGTGAAATTTAAAATCGTCTTGAAAAATTGTTTATCATTTGCTTATCATTTGTAACCACGAAGAAATGAAATTAAACAATTGGGTCCAATATGTAGGTCGAAAAATTACTGGATCATGAGAATTTCAATTTTCACAAAAATTTAATTTAGAAATGACGAGAAATGAACAATATTTAAATAGATGGATTCACCCAAAATAAAAATTGTATTTATATATGTTATTATTTAAATTAATAATTTCCCAAGCTGGGCTTCCAAATTGGTACAAAGTTACCTAATGTACAGTAATATGAAAACACATAAAACATTATAGAGTATGTTGAATACAAGTTATTAATTAATATAATAATTTAATAAATCCTTTTTGCATAAGTGCATATACATTTTGGTTATATTTAGCATTTATGTGTCACATTAATTGTATTAGAAATGCATCAAATCTGTAACTCTGTTAATGACGAACAAAGATTTATTGTAGCTTATTTACATCTCCTATCTCATATACTACAGTATTATATGAGTTTGAAAGGTCTTATGCGCAATTACTAAGTCCAGTCGAACGTTCCAGTACCCCACGGGCCCGGAAGCTGTTGGAAGAACTTAGACAGAAGTTGAATTCGGTCAGCCATCTTGGTGTCCCAAGGCCCCCAAGGGCCTGGAAGTAAACCATGCTTCCTGGCCGACGTCGACTGACTTACTTCGCAAAAATATCTTTTTATATCATTTTTACAGGCACCCAACGCCCAATCGGGTATTTTCCCTCGCGTCGTATACACACTTTTATAACCCATACGTGGCAAGCCTGAAACATGTCACTTGCTTACTTCTACCTTCTAACCAACACTGAAAGTAACATTGACATTATACATACCGGGTGGTGCGCTAGAAGCAAGCCACCTTGATATTTTAAATGCAGTAACTCCTGTCTATGGGGCGCAGAAGTCCGCTATGTGCCTCTCAGTCGTCAAAGGGAGACAATTGGAATCTGTTTCAAGTTCCAGGCTTGTTTGTACTTATTGATCATCGTCCTTCCTGCCTGGTACGATGCGAGTTGTTCGAAGAAATGGTGGGAAAGACCGCGCGTCTCTTAGACAGGATTCTACTTATGAAACGAAATACCAAAATTGCGTTAACCTTTTGGCTTACACGATACCTTCCGGTTGCTCGGACTATAGTAAACATGAAAATAGGAAGTCCGAACGAAGTACTACAAGTCAGGCTCGTGCTTATTATTTACAGACCAAATTCCTTAACAGGAGAATTCCTCACTCGTCGTTGCATGCCAAAGGGTTAGTTATTTTTCTAGGGTCTATATCTACCTTGTATTTCAAACTATCTGCCACGTATTTCAAGCTTAATCCACATTCACAATGGACTCTAGGACCCGAGAATACTCTTTTGAAATATAAACAATTGAAAAAAATGTTGCAGAACTTGGAAAGAGAAATTGCCACTTGCTCCTAGGAAAAATGTTGACACCAAACATAAACGAACCGAAAAATGTGAAAATCGATGACCCTCTTTCCCAGACTGACCCCACGGATCTCCTCCCCTGAACCTTTCCCGGTTCCCTCCGGTGGCGCGATAAAATTATACAATCCAAATAGACGCGACGCCAGTTTACCCTGTGGAAATGAAATCTTCTTTACACTGTTTATTGCTTTTGACAGAGTGCGCGGTGAAGAGCAACGGGGGACCGGTGGTGGTGCACCATCCGTCTTCTTACTGGGAGCAACCCTTTAACCAGCCCTACTTCGACAACACGACGAAGAGGGAGACCACGACGACCGTAGGCCAAACCGCTTTCCTGCACTGCGGGGTGCTCAATCTTGGTGATCGTGCTGTAAGTTTCGAGTTTCCTTATTGGTCTGATCCCTCTCGTGTAATAAGAACACGAGCGAGAGAGAGAGAGAGAGAGAGAGAGAGAGAGAGAGAGAGAGAGAGCCAGAGGACGTCGTGTTTCACGGATGAGTAGCCGTCTGATGAAACGGTCTCGCTCGGTCCACCCAAGCCGCGCTTTTCACTCCCGGACTTTTCCCTTCGTTCCATCGATCGGGGATTTTCGAGCAATTTCTGCCGCAATTCCTGGACCTGATTTTAACTCTCCCCACGGTGGCCAGCCACCTTTTTTCTGTGGGAAACGTACGACAGAGAAAAGTGAAAGCGGATAAGAGCGACGCTTAATTTCTGACGCGGTTCTGTTAAGTGAATCTTAAAGTCGGATTCTCGGGTTTTAAAGGAAAGTCTCGTTGCGAAGTAGCTTGGGGTCGGTGGTTCTTATCTGGGAAAGTTTGAGGTGATTTCTTGAACGGGGTTCTGTGTAGTTTATTTGCAATGTACATATAATGACAAGGATATAAATAAGGAAACAACTTTGACGATATATGACAAGATATACTTCTGTTTTCATAAGTGAAATATTTCGTTGCATTCTGATATTCAATAATTTCACATCCCCTGTTCTATAAGTGTCGCAACTAGATCCTCAGTGACACTTATCGAATCACATTCTTGCAAGAGCTCCGATTCCCCTTGGTACTGATTCGCCAGAAAAATTGTAAATTCAAATGAATCGCGTGTTCCAAGTTTTTCATAATTCACCAAATGAAGCTCATCTGTCCTTCGAGCAAAAAAACTCCAACGCTCCGATTACACCTTCCAAAGATTTTCCGGATACGTGAACCTAATCTGCTCGGCTCCGAATCTCGCCGCGTCGGCGTTGTTATCCGAATAACTTAACCAACGACCCGGATGGAAAAATAGAAGTTCCCCGAACCGGAGACTCGTATAAATCATCGCGGTCAAAGTTGCTCGAAACTCGCGCATCAGCGCCTTCTTATGCACTACGGAATACGCTTTGCGTGCACGCCCTGTTGGATTTATCCTGTATAAATAAATAAACGAAAAAAACTTGGATGGAAAATTTCGCCTTCCCTTTTGGTTTTTTCGTCGTCGTTCGGGGTACAATGAGTGGCACGAAGCTGTCGCGTGGAACTACAATGCACCGTGTGTTGCTACATTGATTTTACACCGCGAATATAAACGTCTGGGCCGGCGCAGATAGAGAGCCGTGCGCGCTGCGACTAAAGCGGGGACGAGGTGGACAGAAATCTGATTTATCGTCGATTACGAGCGGTGATTGGATTCTGACGGGTTCCTGTGTGTCACGCGGTGATGCATGAGTAACGTTGATAACGAGTAATGTCACTATTTCACGGCGACCCTGTGCACTTATCCGGGACACGGTGCTTTTCATCAAGACGCTCGTGAAAGGCGACGAACGTCGTCCCAAATTTTCAATTTTACTGTGGGGGTCAGTCGCGAGACTCCCAAGGAGAATTGGATCTCTTGGAACGATGGTCGTCGATAAGTGTCGCTGGCCGAACGAGTTGTGACACTTACAGAACAGAGGATGTCAAACTGGAGCTGTTTTAAAGGGAGGCTCGAATTCACGCAGTGAATATTATTTAAGGTGGATTTACAGATTATTTTGACCCATTCAAAACTTCACAAGCTTCTACAGAAACCGTTAATATTTCGTCACCTATCTTCATATCCTTGTCATATATCGTCATATTTCGTCACATATCGTCATATCCTTGCCGTATGTCGTCATATTTCGCGTCACCTATCGTCATATCTTTGTCGTATCTCGTCACATTTCGAAGCCCATTCAAAAATTCACAAGGTTCTACAGAAACCGTTTACACTTTTCGCCAACCACCTATGCTGACTTTTAATTGTGTAGGACTTGAAGACGGAGAACAGACTTTATATTGGAAAAAGAATATGTGTAAAGTTCATTGAAACTCTACAACACTGAGATAAGTATAAATGCCGTTGGCCACACCGCTTTCTGCAATCCGGTCTCTATGTCGTTCAAACATGCAGTAACTCGCGTAACGCATCATGCCCCGCGCCTTTTCGAGAACAAAGCGAAAAGAAGAACGTAGACGCACGCGGCGGCGTTGCCGTGTTCACTTTAATATCATCTATCTTTCCCGAAATTATTCCTACAATCGTATATAGAGACAAGCATATATACAAATTCATTTTTATCTAGGCCACCTAATTAATTTTTAGTAAATTCACTTCACTTATTATAGCATTACTTCATTAACAGGAAATTGATACAAAATCTCCGTAAACCTAGTGTTAACGAGGCTGCCATTTTGAAGCTTTCATGTATATATAAATCTTAGAAAACTCCGTCACACCAATACAATTTAATCTAAAATAGTAAAAATCACAGATTTTGTATTTTAATTTAATTAATAATTAATTATTAATAATTGAAAGTTAAGCAATGATTTTGAATTGGCTTCTCGAGAAGTGAAAAATTCACATCTCGTTCTTCACGCAGGTTAAACAAGAGTTCTTGAAAATATTCGCTCCTCTTTCGCCCGACTCATAACTGGGCCATACTCGAGATCGTTAACCTCAGATGTTGCACAATTGAGCCATAGTCGACGTCACATGTTGTGCAGTTTCATCTCCCAAATTTTAGAGATGCAAATTCGAGAGATGGCAGAACTAGGACAAGATACAGAACGCTCGGGGATTCGAGATTTGTGGTCTGAGGAGTCTCTGAAGAAAACCAAGGGCTCGAGTCGATTTATTAATTAGACTGACTCACTCGATTCACCCCCGTCGTACGTGCGGTGTTTCTTCAAATAAAAGAGATTCCCGAGCCGAAATCACTGCTCTCCCCAGATGCATAAAAGTCCGAGGGACCCAATTCAGTTTCAGTTAATCGAGAAGTATTGTATCAGGGGTCACCTAATCTCGTTCGAGTCTTCTTCGCTACTTCTTTGAACATCTATAAGCTCTGACCATGCTCTGACATGAAACCAGTTCGTGTTGTTCATGATTATCATTGTGTTCGTGTTGAGAATGGAGAATTAATACAATTTGATTGCCCCGATTTTGATTCACCCTTAAATGTCCCAAGTTTCAAATTAGATACAGGACTTTTAAATCGAATTGTACGCTTGCAATTCGTTTATTTTTAATATTTGGCTGTATGTATGGTACCATTGCATAATGTTCTTTTAAACAAAAGTTAAAAAAAGAAACGTCAGATGTCAAAATTGTTAAAATTATAAAGAATAAATACATTAATATTTTTTTAAATTTAACTTGGAAAATCAGGCTTCTAAGGGTTCAAATAAGAATCTCCTGGATTCATACGAAAAGCTAATAGATTGCTCTATGATATCGTTGTAAGTGATGTTTCACTTCGTTACATCGTCATATCTCGTCAAGTATCGGCAAACCTTGTCGTATTTCGTCATATTTCGTCACCTATCGTCATATCCTTGTCGTATCTCGTCATATTTCCTCATCTATCGTCGTATCCTTATCGTATGTCGTCTTATTTCGTCACCTATCGTCATAGCTTGTCGCATTTCGTCATATCACGTCATATAATACATTTACAAATTGCAATTTCTTCCAATATTTATTAGCATTCCCCCTCGAGACTTCATCGTTTCGTTTATTCTGTACTCGAGTAATCGCTTCCAAATGATACCACATTTCAAGGCACTAAACCCACAATTCCGAAAGGAACTCGGAGTGCTATGAACGAATTTTATTTAACAGACAATTCTGGACGAAGTTACGTGCCTAGCTGCGAACTAAAAATTCTCGCTCGATACTTTTTATGAAACGTAGTTTCTACTTTCGTCGCTAAGCCCGGGTACGCTCGTTCAAACTTTTACTTCTCTCTGACAGAAACGTCAGAGTTATATATATTTGAGTACCATTGAATATCTAGCAACTTCAGGAATATAGTGCATGGTCAGTAATTGAAGAAGCAATGCAAGATGGACCGGTTTCATCAGAGAATGCTATTCAATTTATAATGGACAAGTATATAGCATTTTGCTGACATTTAGATTCGTGTATTATATAATACTAATCACTAGACTACAGATTTTATGCATTTTTACATACAATTATATTAACAACATTCATAAGATACACGTAATGTATAGTGAATACATTCTACAATGATTATAATAATGTTGATACTTCATTTTGTGCACATACCTTTTGGCTATGGGTAATATGTGTTTTTTAAAATAGTTTATGTCATAAATACTGTATAAATAAATGCAAATCTATGAAAAGCCTGTAAAACTACCTTTGTTCTGACAAAGTTATAAATTATATGATGTAGTGCAAGGAATACTGTTCAGTTTGTTAGATATGATCACTTCGTCATACCTTGACGTATCTCGTCATATTTCGTCATCCATCGTCATTCCTGGTCGTATCTCGTCATATTTCGTCACCTATCGTCATATCTTGTCGTATCTTGTCATATCATGTCACAACTACTAGGTTGGATAAAATAATACTTGAAAACCTAATTGCAATTGTAATTGTATCAATTATTACTATTTTGTATTAAAAATCATAATCAAATAATAATTTAAGAATTTTATTATAGAAAATATATACCGTTATTAATGCTTTCTGTATTTGAGTTTTGTTTTGACTAGTACAGTTGGAAGAGAACCACCTTAAAACACCTAACTAACATTTTTGTTTAAAAATGATACACCAAACGTATAATTAAGTCGTGTCTGCAGTCATTTTCATAGAAAAATCGTTCCTAATCCATCGATAGTACTGCCACAAGAATACCATGAACAATATGTATACTTCTATTTTACATTAATTTTGCTCTCGTTTAGCTCTGGTACGCATTCAAAGTCAGTTGAAATTCGTTCAAGCAAAATGCTTATGATATCAAACCTAACTTCAATGTACGATTCTGAAAAACTTTGCTCGGAAAGACGAAATTCCAATGAATCATAAAGTTTGCTAGAGTAGTATAGATTGTATTCAGTGCATAAAACAAGTCAGAATGTTAACAACTTGTTCAACAATAACATTTAAATAAAAGGAAGTATAGCGTATTAAAATTTTAACTTCACATAAGTTTTTAAAGGTGAGTCCCGTCGAGTCCCGGGGTATAATCAGTACCACATGAAAGGCTGTACCTTTCTCTTTCAGAAGCAAAAAGAATTAGCTGCTACTTTCTGCTACTTTTAAAGAAAACAGCGATTAAAGTAAACTCTGCCTCGCGCGACCGTTACGATCGCTACTGAACACTCGCTGTAGTACCGACCGACTGTAGCGGTCACGTGAGGCAGAGTTTACTTTAAGTGCTGTTTTCTTTAAAAGTAGCAGAAAGTAGCAGCTAATTCTTTTTGCTTCTGAAAGAGCAAGGTTTAGCCTTTCATATGATACTAATGATATCTTGGGAATGTACGGGAATCGTTTTCAAAAACTTAGGTAAAGTTAAAATTTTAATTCGGTGTACTTTCTTTCTTTTAAGTGGTATTATTTAACAAGTTTTAATCCCATATACCCTAATAATTTTTTACTTAGCATTCACTTCTATTTCTAACTACAAGATTGAATTTTATCCATTACAATTACAAAACTAAAGGGAACGTTCATATCTGTTTAGTTTCGTCGTAGTAATGAGTATACCAATTGCAATTAGTTTCTTCTCGGAAAACATAATAAAATTAAAAGCAGCGAGACACGTGGTTTTATTCGTTATTCTTTTTCTCGTGGTATGGGTGTGAAAATGTGCATTGCTTGTTTAACTGTATCGAGTGAAACATCTGAGGTACTGAAAAGAAAAAACAGTCACCTACTGATTAACCTATTTCTACTGTGTGTAACATGTGTGCATTCATTTTAAAGTAACCGAATTCTTTTCTTTCATATTTATTAACAGATTTGATGTGAAGTTTAATTATAAAACACAAAGTGTATAACATATAGCTAAGATATTCAACACACTGTACTTTATATGTAAATATTTCGTCACCCTCTAGATTAATATATTTTATATTAATATAACTTAACTCACACACACACGCACGCACGCACGCACGCGCACGGTATCCTCTTTACTCTTTACATCGAATGGAACACGCGACGCTCAGTCTTGGATAGGGGTAAAAAGGGGTCGATCCTGGAATAAAATGGTCTGTCATACTCGTTAAAAGTTTTCAAGCGAATTTCAGATTGTGACTTTTATCGAAGACTCACTGGATACACTCTGGCACTCAAATATGTTTGATCACTACTTACACACTGTGGAGCATAACTATAGTATCACCTGTATTTTCAAACGTTTCAAACTTTGGAGTAGAACTAAAGAAAGATTGAATCTCCAACTTGATATTACGTGAAGAAAATTTTCAAGTAATAAAGTGAAATTACTCAGTACCTATTAGAGTTAGGGCTAATAAAGGTCGATACTTTTTTATTCAGGATTCGATACCCTATCATATTTTTCTATAAAAAATATAGAATTCTATTTAAAACAACCTACACGTAAAAAAAATAAAAGGTTGTATTCAGTCGATTTTATTTCATTAGGGACAGTCTAATATTTACCAAAAATTTCCTTGATGGACCAAGGAAATTCAATCTTTGGAGTAGAATCTTTTATTTTCTACTATTCTCGCGACTTTACTGTTTCTCCTCTTCAAAGTACGCCTTTCCAAGCATTCAGCCAGATGCATTCAACTATCTTCTCCTCCCGAAGGCAAATAATCCAATCCTTTTTACCCACAGAAGTGTCTCATGTCGAGTCTTCTCCTTTAACAACTACGAGCGTGAAGATTTACGACATGCAATACTTTTCGAAAATCTCCCATCGATAGGAATAAGTATTAGAATAACCCCTTGTACAAACACGGTTATGAAAAGTCAAGCTAACCAGAGTAATATTTTATTAGGTCTACGGGAAAGTTCTGTCCGATCCGGTTACAACAAGTTTCAACAAGTATGAGACTATACATTAAAAATGGCATGTACAAATTGCAGTCACGCTGGTAAGAAGCCGTAAATAACCATGGAAATTATATTATTCAATAAAGTTTATTCAAGGAATGACAAAATTATTCTGTTTTATTTTAAAAACGGACAGAACTTTCCGGTGGAACTAATATTTCATGAAGTTTCTTGAATAGTGATATTCTTTGTTTATATTTAAATACGATAATATACAGGATGGAGCATTTTAAACAGGTCACCTATATAACTCGCTTGTTTTTGAAGATAGGAGAAAATGCATTAGTCCAAACTTACTTGGTATGGGGACGGGGGGGGGGGCGGCGCTCATAATTTGGCATTATCAATTTTTCTGTAAGTGGAGGCGTCAAGGAGATACCGAGATTAATTCTGTTTTTTTAAATGGAATGGTATAGTTTCTTACTTACAGTCCGGTAGAGACTCGTTATATTTCGTCACCTATCGTCATATCCTTGTCATATGTCGTCTTATTTCGTCACCTATCGTCATTCCTTGTCGTATTTCGTCATATTTCGTCACCTATCGTCATTCCTTGTCGTATCTCGTCATATTTCGTCACCTATCGTCATATCATTGGCATATCCTTGTCACATATCGTCATATTTCGTCACCTATCGTCATATCTTTGTCGTATCTCGTCTTATTTCGTCACCTATACGCTCTGATTGTTCGGGGTTTTCTGTTAATATCTCCGTAACGAAGCCTCGGGCAACATTTTCGCTAAGGAAAAAGTTGTTTCAAATCACCTTCCGAACACCCCTTTTCAAGGACCTCCAACATTTTTGGGGCGCCCTGTATAATGAACGAAGAATATTGCACCTAGCAGCTTACTGTTTAGAATATAATACATATATATAAATAAATAATTCACTATTTCAAACTAACCACCCTCATCACTTCGCAAGCAATCGAGCTTCTACCACAGTTCCTTTCTACGCAGATACCATACAATTCTTGACACTTCCATTCCAATAGCTCCTAATTGCACCGCTACCCGAATGTTGCAACGCATTCGCGTGTTACTGGTTGAGCCGTTGCGTCACGAATGTGAAAAATCCCGCCTTCTAACAATGGGCGGCGTCACCGCGTTATCCCTAATTGATACTTAGCAACCAAACACCTCCTGCCACGATTAATTTCCCGCAGAGACGTTCGGGTGTTCCCCCATCGATTCTCTCTTCTCAACATCGTTCAAGCTCCCCCGGAATAAACGTTTCGCCAATAAGCCATTCATTTTCCAAGGTAGCCCGCGTGCTCCTGCTCTAATTATATCTGACTGAAAGTTAAATTGAACCCTGAAGTTTTTTGCGGGCGAAAAATTACCGGCTCGACATGTAGAGCTCGAGATAATTGAGTTCGATGGAGGCCAGCGGCTCACGGACGAAGATTATTGCAGATCCGTTAAATGTTTTCACGTCGAGAGCTTTGTCGAAAACTTTTTCGAACTCCCTCCCCCTCCCTCCCTCCTCCGCCGTGATCGAAATACCGGCCCGTTGGTTGAATGTAATGTGAAATTCGGCGGACAAAGCCGCGTCGAGTAGAGGGAAGATTTTCTCGATAATTCTGCGCCCGGATTTACCAAAGCGTAGAAACATAAATTTCGTCTCTGTTCCGTTCCGCTTTATCCAATAAATATTGAATTCGATTTTGCCGAATTATCCGACCGTAACGACAAAAGGTTATAAGGATTTATTCTCGTTCGCTTGGCCTCTTTCGGAGTAATTTAATACTTTGGGAGATTCGCGAGCCTTGGCTTTCCTTCGTCGTAATTACTTTCGATGACTTTTCTTTCGAGTTTCGCTTCGAATTAACACCGTCGATGATCGAACGATTTTTGGATATTTTTTGTCGAGGTGAGTCGACACTGTCAGGAATGCATTGCGATATTTGTAATATTGCAGTCTAAAAACAGTTATTATTAACACATTAACGACTGGTAGCTAAGGGATATACAATTAGATTCAATGATGTTTTTTTTATTTTGACAATAGTAGTATTATTCAATATTTTATCTATTAGAACCGTTTCTTGATCAATATTTACATAATATTTCATAATTCATATAATGATGGGAGCATAGAATGGTATCTCAATAATAGATAAAAGAAAGTATTGAATTTCCTAGCAAAAAGCCTGTTAATTGGCTACTGTTTGGTAAAGTGTTAATTCTTTGGACCCTAGGGGGTAAGAACCGGAAGTAGTGAACCACAATTTCTTTTGCAAAAATGTCGGATAATGCCTCGTTTTTGAATTATTATGATGAACCATCGGGCCAGCCTCTCGCGGCTGCGCGCGCGCTACTCGGGCGCTGTGAGTGGTCGGTGGTTTTTCGTTAATAATTCAAAAATGAAGCACCATACAACATTTTTGCAAAGGAAATTGTGCTTCAGAATGGTCTCAGCTACCCTCCATTACCGGTTCTTACCCTAATTCTGGGACACCCTTATATGTATCAGTGAATATACCTAGTTACCATTAGCGAAATTACAGTTGAAACTCATAAGAAATATATATGCTAAAAATAATGAGAATCATTTGCATTAGGACAGATTATCTCTTATCATTTAACTACTACTTTTGATTAATATCCAACCCTAAGTTAATACAATTAACTCCTAAACGAGGACCGAGTAGAATTTATGTACTTTGCTGAAAATGTGGAAAACACGTAGTCGCTGTCATTAAAAAGCACTGGACCGACCAGATTTGTAGGTGACATATTTTTAGAATTTACATTGCACTCCCTCCCTCCAGTAAAACTTCATGCTCGTTAAGATAAGGAGACGAAATTACGGATGCATATTTCGAATGGAGGAGGGACATAAAAAAAAAGTTTTACGTCCCACCGGGAGTTCTTAAAATCCGTCTATCCGATCGCTTGTCCTCCGCATTGGATATCTGCTTTCGACAGTAATTTTTTTTATTCGCCCGCAGTGAGGAGTCGCGGATGACGGAGCACGGTCCTCCATTACGTTCGCTGCGTTTAACTCTGTAATCGTGACGTATAGCCTATCACTTATTAACGTGGAGACTGTAACTTACTCTTTTGTCCGTCAAAATAGTTTCACGTATCGACGTTTTACCTGTGTATTCTCATTATGGGATATATACACTGGCGGTGATATATTGGAACATGCTAGTGAAGTGAAGTGCACGTGATGATGACTATTCGACGATATATGATGGCTTTAACTTCTTTAGAAATATTCGTAGACACAGCGGTCTCTGTAAACCTATATATCTTTGTAATTTCTAAAAATTCGAGAAAACTTTTCAGATAAACCTTAAAGGCTATTAAATTTTACACAAAAAAGTTAAATAAAATTTGTCTCTGTCTTCTCTAGAAGTATTCGTAGCACCGCTCGAAATTATTTTGGCGCGGCGGTCTCTGTATATTTTTAGTTGCATCACACTTGGTGAATTTCTGGGCATGCCACCGACCGTGTTTAGTTGAAATATGAGTACTTCCACTCGTCGACAACAACACTCCATCGACGTTCCTTCGTATCGCGCCAACAGAGGCAGGAATCCTGGCAAGAATGCTTTGCCGATCGAATTACGGCGGCGCGCCGATTGCGAGGCGTTTACGTACCGTGTTAACGTATTGTTCAATTGTGCCGCGACTGGTTACAGATAACGAGAAACTAATAGTGGATCGACGACATACGGGGTGGGACATTTAAACCAGGTCAACTGGGTAGCTTGTTTATTTTTAGAGAGGAAAAGGAATGTTTCATGTGCAAGTTATTTGGTATCATGGGTTACAGTGATAATAGCGTAATATTGTTTTCGTTTCATAGTGAAAGTATTAAGGGGGGAGTCTGGTCCAGCTAATGTATTTTTCTATGCATATAATTTCTAGATATAATTAATTTTTGTTATTGAAACTTTTTTACATACAAAGGGACGTGTAAAGAAGAAAATTTGACAGTGTAGATTTAATTTGAATATGCATATACAGGGTGTCCCAAAAATGTTGTAACACCTTGAATGAGGTGGTTCGGGAGGTGATTTGAAACAACTTTCTCCTGAGCGAAAATGTCCGAGACTTCGTTAAGGAGATATTAAGCGAAAACTCCAACCAATCAGAGCGCGAGTATACCGGTTGAGCGTAGACTACGCGCTAGGCAGCCGCGCTCATACGCTACTGCGGTCGCTCCACCGGCAAACTCGTGCTCTGATTGGTCAGTGTTTTCGCTAAGGAAAAAGTTGTTTCAAATCACCTCCCGAACCACCTTTTTCAAGGTGTTACAACATTTTTGGGACACTTTGTATATGTATACATTCAAATTAAATCTACACTGTCAAATTTTCTTCTTTGAACGTCTCTTTATATGTAAAAAAAAGTTTTAATAACAAAAATTAATTATATCGGGAAATTATATGCATTAGAAAAATACATTAGCTGGATCAGACTCCCCCCTTAAGGATAAAAGAAACCGAAGGACAAATGTGTTTTTCTTGATTTTTGTTTACAAAGAAAAATTTTCTAACTAAACTATGTATTTGTTTACCTTTCAATAGAGGCATGTAGAGGAATGGTTTGAATATGCTAACAATTTAGATAAAGTGCTTTTACAAATATGGCAATGTCTAAATGAAAATTCAAAACAATAAATATATTCATAAATGTTTGTACATGTATTATGCGTTTCATTCACGTGACATCTGTCTCGTTTTGTTTCCAGGTGTCATGGATTAGACAACGAGATTTGCACATTCTCACCGTAGGAATCTTAACGTACACAAACGACCAGCGTTTCCAGTCGGGGCACAGCGACGGAAGTAACGAATGGCCCCTGTTGATTAGGTCACCGCAGGTTCGAGATAGCGGGGTGTACGAGTGTCAAGTCTCAACCGAACCGAAAATCAGCCAGGCTTTCAACTTGAGCGTTGTAGGTCAGTAAAACTTCTACTTTTCATTCATGTTGCGTTGATTACTTTTCTAATACGAATAAAAAATTATTCATGGCGTTATTCGATATCTAATTGTTTTAAATATTGAAATTATTGGAGTTTTATGTCATTGAGTCTGAAAGAAAGAATTTTATTTTAACATATTTTGTATGTAATAAATGTTATCCATAATTGTTAGAGATATATTTATTGAGATTATATTATATTTGTTACAGATTGTATTTATTGGATATATGTTTGAATATATTGATATTTAACATATTGACTTCTATGAGACTACCCAGATAGCACGTACATAAGACGTCCGGTACTGGACGTTCGGGATGTCCTATGGACGTCCAGATAACATCCAAACGTCCCCTGAACGTCCCAGTTACATCGCAGGACGTCTCTGGGACGTCCGGCGTGGACATTCTATGTACGTCCCTGGGACGTCCGATGTGGACATTCCCAGTACGTTCTCTGTAAAATTGAGATTTAAAAAAAAATTAAATTTTAATTTTATATATTTTCTTCTATTTGTTGGTAGATTTTAGTTAACTGTATTTATTTCTTGTAACTGGATTCCATGAAAAACGACGAATTTTTATTTACCTCCGGCGGAATTCGAACTCACGATTTTCGAACTACAACCGCAACCTGCTTCCTCACTTACCCATAAACGACTTTGCTAAACCGACTCATATTTTAGGCTTATATAGTGACTCGTATTAATATTCGGATACTTTTTAAAATACAATTCCTTCTTTTGAAATTGGTCTAAATGACTTGAACTTTTATTTGAAAAGTTAGAAGAATTAATTTACTAGGTAATTCTGAATAGTCCCAAATATTACATACATATTACATCTCATATGTACAAAAAATATTGTATTCCTAATATTGAATAAACATTTTGTTTTACATGTTCAAACATATATTCTGTTGCAAATATTAGGTAAATATGTGTTTTATCTACGGAAAAAAATATTCTGTTGCGAATATTAAATAATGATTGTATACCCAGACAGCACAGGAACAGGAACGTCTTATGTACGTCCATGGAACGTCCGGTGCTGGACATTCCCAGAACGTTTTCTGTACGTCCATGGGACGTCCGGTGCTGGAAATTTCCAGAACATTTTCTGTACGTTCTCTGTACGTCCATGGGACGTCCGGTGCTATCTGGGATAATAATATTAATTAATTAATTAATTAATATTTAATAATTTTAATAAATATTTATTAATAATTAATAATTAGTTAATTAATTAATTAATATTAATTTACAATTGTAAATAGTGTATTTTATATTCGGAAAAATATATTCTGTTCTACATATTGAATAAATATTATATTATAAAGAATATTAATAAATAATATTTATTTTGTTTAAAAAAAAGTATTTTTCCCTAAATCTAGAAAGTTCAGAACGGACATTCCTGGGACGTACAAAATTTAGGTCCCATGAACGTTCGTATGACGTTCCGGGCGGACGTCCCTGGGACGTACAGAATTTAGGTCCCATGGACGTTCGCAGGACGTTCCGGTCGGACATCCCTGGGACGTACAAAATTTACGTCCCATGGACGTCCTAAGGACGTCCGACATCGGACGTCGGACGTTTGGACGTAAACTGGACATAAAATGGACGTCCATGGAACGTCCGGTGCTATCTAGGTAAAATTTTGTTTGTATACAATTATAAATAATACAATATAACATTTGTGGTAAAGCTCATTTTTGTAACCCTTTTAAAATTCATCAGTCCTATTTATCAATCCAGATTTATTAGTCAACGTATTATTAGCAATATAAAATTGATATAAAATCTATATTTGTATTATCAATATGAGAAATTATTAATACAATTCCACGACATTCAGTATTTGTTTGAGAACAGAAAAATGTTATTTTAACGAAGTGAGATTATTTCGAGCATCCTAAGTGTTCTATATTGCATATCATTATTATTGTGGCACACTTGACCTGCCACTATTAAACGAACAAATTAATTTTAATATAATACAGTAGGAAAACAAGTGCGTAGAAATTCAAAATAGAACTTTACACAAATTGCCAGTGAATTGGTTGCATTTTGTGGCCCAATGCCGGGAATTCTCTCCCTGAATTTTGAGTTTAAATATTCACATCGAGATAATAGGAACTTCTGAATACCGCTGGACTGAGTGTTCCAGACATTCACCATAAACTGAGATCATGTCGGCCTTTCCGGCGTATGTGTATTTTATTCCCTCGCGTGTTCCGCCCGGAAGTTCATTGTTTTAGCGACAATTGTCAAGTGCAGAATCTGAAGCAGCCTTAAAGTAGAAATTAAGAGGGATAGTCTGGTACGTACCAGCCGCGAGCCAAATGCGGCAGTGTATATTCACTTTATCTGCTCTAAACTTTACAGCTCGATCGTACAATAAAACGATAAACTACTACAGTCGACGATTAATCGGGTTTATGGCAAGATCTGGCAAAGAAGCTTCACTGAAGATCCCAATTAGCAGACTTAGGATACGTGGAACATCGATACCAGATATTATTAATTAATCTTTAGCAATAAGAAGATTAAGAGGTTGCATAGAATAGTTGTGGCCAAAATTCAAAATGTTTGCGTTAGTATTCAATACATATTTTTAAAAAACGTTCATGAAGGATTGATGTATCGCAGCTATAAATATATCTGAACAGCAGTATACCAGGTTCTATACTTTGACTGTAAAATTGCACTTTGATTTGGATTATGATACGTATTCAAATTTTGCAAAATAAAATTCTTGAATTTTGTTCACTCCCCTTTCATATTTTTAAAGAATATTGCTTTAAATATATTTAAACAACAAAATTTGTATACCAGGATCAATACTTTGACTGTAAAATTGCACTTTCATTTGAATTACAATATGTATTCAAATTTTACAAAATAAAATGCTTGAATTTTGTCTCTAACAAATTCGTTCACTCCCCTTATGTATTTTTAAAAAACATTCCTGGAGGCTTCCTGTATCCCAGGCATTTTTAAATATATCTGGACAACAAAATGTATAGATCAAGTTCGATACTTTGACTATAAAATTGCACTTTGATTTGGATTATAATATGTATTTACATTTTTCTCTAATAAATTTCTCGAATCTCGATCACGACAATTTCCGTGAATCCCCTCAAAGCCTCCCCCTAAACTCCACGTCATCCACGACTGACTATTTTGGGAGCTGTCCCTTCAGTCACCCTGTACATCCACGTCCATATCAGAAACGCATTGATCTAATGCCAGGGCCCATTATGTTTGCAGTGTCGAAGGCGAAGATCGACGGTAATGCGGAGCTGTACATCAAAAGCGGAAGCGACATCAATCTAACCTGCATCGTACTGCAGACACCTGTTCCGCCGTCCTTCATTTATTGGTGAGTTTAATTGGACTTTCCCGAATTCAATTTGCGCCCGAACATAAATGCCGAATTCGCACGCTTACCATGCGACACGGCCGAACTTTGCCAATGAAGTTCTCCATGAATCATCGAGGACGGTCCTACGTGGTTCTCGATTACGAGTTAAAATGGACGCGTAACGCGACGCTGATAGGCAGACGGAAAATCGGAATTGCTTTCTTCCACCCAGCCGCGTCGTGTGCTGATTGTACGCTTAAACGATTAAAACTACAGGAACACAATCCTGCGTTAAGGGTCCGCTTTTCGTTCGGACGAAAAATCGAGTCACTCGTTTACTGCATTTTTGGGAAGGTTAAATATTCAGATCTGATGATTATTGTTTCGCTAAATCCTGGATTATACTATAGGGAAAGTACGGATAAATTCTAGAATTGAAGGAAATGGTCAAGTGACAGGAATAAAGTTTAAAATGGTATAGCAGATAATTCTTTATTAAAAATTCTACTTTGACTGGAATTAAGAAAGGACTACCTCGTTAACTGCATTTTCTGGAAGCTTGAAATTTCTAAATTTCACTCAGTCATAAATTATATAATTCCAAGAGTGCAAATAAATCGTAGAATTATAAAAGAGTATATAAAAGTAGATGAACCTTCGTTAAGGACTCGGTTTTGACTCGAATAAAGAATAAACTACCTCGTTAACTGCGTTTTCTGGAAGCTTGAAATTTCTAGATTTCACTCAGTCGTAGATTATATTAATCGAGAAGTACAAATGGTTGCCAGAATCGGAGGTAATGACTGAGTGACAAAGATAAAGTCTAAAACAATGAGAAACAGTTTAAAAAAATGGATCATATGGATAGTTTGTCTATAAATACACGCTTACACGCCCCAAAAGATCTGAAATTTTTTCTAAATACTTCTCCTCTCTTTTCGTTCCTCCTTTTCTAATAGAAAATGATGTCCTTGCCAGGTACAAAGGTGACCACGTGATAAACTACAGTCAAAGAGGAGGCATCAGCGTCGTTACCGAGAAAAAAACGCGAAGGTCGCATCTCCTGATCTCCAGAGCGCTACCCGATGATTCTGGGAATTACACATGTGCTCCGTCTACGGCTGAGCCAGCTAGTGTCCTAGTCCACGTACTTAATGGTGGGTGAGTCAGAATAATAAGAATTTGGAGAAGGGCGAGGTTACGTTATCTTTAACAAAACAACCAGAGTAGTAGTAGTAATACAGATAAATTCGTTACAAATAAATCCATAAATGATGCTACAGTGGCGCCACTAGTTCACACACTCACCGTTTGCTAAAATAAGTACACTGTTGGTCACTAATTTCAATATACTATAGCACCTGTAACTTTTTCAAAGAAAGACGAGCGTAATTAATGTAGGGTGTCCGAAAATGTTGGTGGTCCTTGAAAGAGGTGGTTCGGAAAGTGATTTGAAACCACTTTTTCCTTAGCGAAAATGTTGTCCGAGGCTTCTTTTAGGAGATATTAACAGAAAACCCCGACCAATCACAGCGCGAGTATGCCTGCGGAACGCCCACGGTAGCGTAGGCCACGTGACATCGAGCCAGCCTCCCGCGGCTGAACGCGCGCTGTGATTGGTCGGTCGTTTTTCGTTAATAATTTAAAAACGAAGCCTTGGACAACATTTTCGCTGAGGAAAAAGTTGTTCCAAATTACCTCCCAAAGCACCACTTTCAAGGTGTTCCAACATTTCTGGGACACCCTGTATTTACGGCGCATAAATGGGCCGAACTACTATTCTAAGGGATGCCCGTACTCATTCATCTTATCATTCGTACTATACAGTTATAAAATACTCGATATTCACAATTCCCATTGTTTACAATAGAAAACTATATAATCACTTTAACAAATGAGCTCACTCTAACAAATGAAATGAACGTAGAATGAATAAAAACGTACTGCAAGAGGGATAGAAACCACTAAACTTAAAACTTTGGAAAAATTGCTAATTTAAATTCCCCCTATCGAACTGTTTAAAAACTCCAGCAATGAATTCAACTATGGCACTTCAATGAACACAGATTTATCGCAAGCTTCTTACTTGCGTTCATCCTCGAAAAAAATGACAAATACGATGGTATATCGTAATCGTTAGCGCCATAAATAGATTACGAAGAGCGTAGAATTTCTTTACCGAAACATTCGACTCGCAATGGGACTCGTAACTCTGTCTTCACGAGCTCCGTATCTCCCTACAATTTCTAACATCATCTATCAACGCCAGCAATGAAATTAATAATGTCAAGGGGGCTCACGTTTACGATCATTAGGATTTCAAATGGAACTTCAAACAGAGTCATTTGAAACGAAGCTGCGAAATGAAGTCTCGAAAAGCGTAAATGCGAGACTTTACTAACGCTGTAAAACCCTGCGGATGACAAAGGTGGTAGGTTCAGGTCACGGGTGGGGAGCGGAGGGGAGCGGAGGGGAAGGGAGGGGAGGGGAACAGATAAACTAAACGGTGAAGGTCATAAAAGGGGAAGCAGGCGTCGGTGTCATCAGCTCCTGGCGTGGTACAGGCTGCATAGGAGGCAATAAACTCGATGCCGTTGCCGCGTGTCAGCTGAAACGAGGAAGGTCGTAGCGAAGGGCTGCGTATTTAGTTTCCCGAAAAAAAGCTCCACGGATGTTTAGTATCAAAGAAACATTTAATTCCCCTACCGCGGACACTCTCGCGATACTTCATCGGGTTATTAGGAGATGATGTGCAACCGAGGTTAGATCTTATCGTCGGTGGGTTTTATAACGGCGCTTTTCCCTAACCTGCCTTTCACGTGCTAATATACATCAGTCGCAGTTCATTATTTCAGCCGTCAATCGCATAAATCGATTAATTCCATATAACGAAAAGTTGAGAAATGCGATGAACTGGCCTCTGAAATAAATTATTTATTATTCAATAGCCAACAAAGTTTTTTCGTTTAATGGTTCGTTTAGTAATACTCCTTGTTATTCAGGAAAATTATTATAAATATAAAGAGTTATGACTATACCAAGTGCCCTGACACTTAAATTTAAGAATTTTCCAAAAGTGGAGGTCATCGATTTGTGCAGTGCTCATTTAAATCTTTGAAGTTGGGTGGGTTACAAACTATCGCACCTTTTGCTTAGCTTCACTATTTTATTTAAAGATTTTCATTCATGTGGCACTATCGTGAATAAACCCCAAATGTACAATAATTAGAAATGTATACAAGTTAAAACGCGTTAGTAATTTGTTGTCACTGTTTTTCTGTGCAGCTTGAATTTTATTTTTATTTTATAGTCGTATGCTTCAAAGAGTTAAAATTTTGATTTTTGGAGCCTACAGTACAAAACCAGGTCGATAACTCGGTTACGATCAACCCCATCAAAAATATGTAAAGGACAAACAGGTTTTAAAAGATAATTTGCAATAACTTTAGTTCTATACATTTCCACTGTAAAATCACTAATGACCGAGTACAGTACAAAAACATTTTTTATTTTGCGATAAGTGATTGAAAATTGCCCCTATCGAAATTTTGTATACGAGCAAAAAGTTTCGAAATTAAATTTCCAACAACTTTTATTGCCATATTTTTGGTCCAAAAGCAACCGTAAGCGAGTTATCGCACACAGTCCTACTTTGGGGCAGCGCCTACTCCTTCGCGAGAACTTTGTGACGTTAGCTAACTTGTAATTTTAAATTGGACCACTTTATGAACGCGTTCCAGGCTTCGTCGCGATGTTCCTGAAATTTTCCTCTTTGACGAAGTTTCCAAGTTGTTTGGCGTTCGTTTCGCGTTTTAAATCTCGTTATTGTGCAAAAGAACGACGGGACTTAAAAAAATCCACGCGCGGTTTTGGATGATCTCTTCATGTTGTGTGACTCTTTGAGAGTAAGGGTTGATTGTTAGAGAGTGAAAGAGTCGTAAACAAGTCAAATGGTTGCAAGAGACCATTAAGAGTCTAACGAGCGAGTTTTCTGAGAGAGTCAAGGGTCTTGAGAGACCAGTGAAAGAGTATCGGGTATTATCCGAGGGTTCATAATTTAGTATGTACAGTTTTTATAATAAAGTGCCACGATGTACACCGGGAATGCATTCGGTTCTATCCAAAGGAAAGCAAACTTTAAGGGTGTGTTCTGGATTAATCGACCGTACAATAATCATTTTCTATCATTTTTTGTTGTTGAAATGCTAATGAATATTAAAACAAGACTTTCTCATAACATTAAATAATGACGAAACTACTTATTTGTATTTCTTTCATTGAAAATTTTCAAATCCATCATTTGGCCTTCTTCTATTTTACCTCTGATGCTCTTTCATTGATTTTTTAATAAATTTTCTTACATTCCTTTTTGTTGAAATGCTAATGAATATTAAAAAAACACTTTCTCGTAACATTAAGTAATGACGAAACTACTTATTTCTTTCATTGAAAATTTTCGAGTCTACCATTAGGCTTTCCACTATTTTACCTCTGATGCTCTTTCATTGATTTTTGAATAATATCTACGCTTTTTAATTTGTTTACATCGTAGGCCATAATTGGCATATTTAACATCATGTGATACAGGTGTATGGTTTAACAAAAGATTCTGTAATTCTGTAATTCCGTAAATTTTTTGAATTTCAAAAAATCCTTTTGCAAGGATATTTTATAATTATCATAGTTATATTATAAATTAATATATTATAAAATTATATTAACATAATTATGTAATTATTTTATAATAATTATTATTATACTTTTAAATATTTTGAAGAATCTAAAAATACAATTATTTTTAAATCGGTTAAACCAGAAATCACCTTTTATCCTTTGGCAATGACATTTTATAATTATTATAGTTATATTATAAATTAATATATTATAAAATTATATTAATATAATTATATAGTTATCATTATAAATTAATATATTATAAAATTATATTAATATAATTATATAGTTATCATTAGAATTATTTTATAATAATTATTATTATATTTTTAAATAATTCTAAAATTCTAAAAATGCAATTTATTTTTAACCGACTTCGAAAAGGAGGAGGTTACTCAATTCGACATGTATATGTTTTTATTTTATTTTACTTTTTTTTTTTAATGTCTGTTTACCGATTACGCCGAGATGGCTTGACCAATCAGAATGGAACCTGTTGCATCTTGCAGAGCATGTTCCCCCGGTGATCCTGCTGTCAAGACTTTTTGCGATTTGTCATTTTTTACCCCTCTTTTTACTAAAAAACCGTGATTTTTAGGTATGCTTGCCGATTACGTCGAGATGGCTTGATGAATCGAAGTGAATCCTCTTAAATCTTGTAGAGCATGTTCCCCCGGTGATCCTGCTGTCAAGACTTTTGCGATTTGTCATTTTTTACCCGTATTTTTACCAAAAAACCGTGATTTTTAGGTATGCTTGCCGATTATGTCGAGATGGCTTGATGAATCGGAGTGAAACCTCTTGCATCTTGTCGAATATTTCTACCAGTTGGTCGCGTAAAAGAAACATTTTGTGATTTGTCATTTGTCATTTTTACCCGTTTTTTTTTTAAACAGAAACATTTTGTCTTGCTTCTTACTCCGAGACGGAGGGACCAATCAGATTGAAACTTCTTGCATCTGGAAGAGCATTTGCCATTTGGTCCCATAGCAAAACATTTGTCCTTGTCTTATTTTTTACCACTTTATATCACTTTTTATTGCAAAAAGCGTACTATTTCAGGTATGTTTGGCCCGAAATCGATGAAATCGATGAAACCCCTTACATTTTGCTGCCGGAGAGGTTTTCGCAATGATCACAGATGCAAAAATTTATGAATTTCTGTATTGTTTATAACTATTGTTATCGCAAAATTCCTATTATATGATGTAACTCTGTAAAGAAATTACCGACCGCGATGGAACTTTCCGCATTTCATGATACATGAATTTGTGATGTTACCATTTGCAAAAATTTATGGACACTTTTATTGTTTATAAAACCATTGTTGGTGCGAAATTGCTATGCTCTGGTGCAGCTCGACAAGGAATTTACCAAACGCAATCAATTCTTTCACATGTAGTTGCAAATGTATTCCTGATAATCCCATTTGCAATTATACAAGGTGTCCAAAAAATGTTGTACGTCCTTGAATGGGGTGTTTCGGGGGGGGGGGGGGGGTAACATCGCCTGCGGGGCCTATGCTACCATAGGCGCTCCACCGGCATACTCGCGCTTTAATTGGCCGTGGGTTTCTGTCAATATCTCCTTAACGAAGCCTCGAGCAACATATTCGCTAAGGAAAAATAGTTTCCACCCCCCCCCCCTTTCCCGCGGAACAAGTCTTTTCAAGGACCTCCAACGTTTTTGGGTCATCCTGTATATTGCTCATAACTCTTGTTATTGCATGAAACCTATTGGTTATAGATTGCCACTAAAAAGAGTGAAATAAAATAATTTTTTGGAAAAAAAATTAAACCCACTTCAAGAAAGGTACAGTGAAAAGTATGAAATAATTTCTAGTTAATTTATATGAATACGCACTAGCTCTAGATATAATTGCTTAAAAGTATGGGAAAATGCAGTGAAAAGCATGAAATAATTTCTAGTTAATGTATACGAATACGCACTAGCTCTAGATATAATTGCCTAAAAGTATGGGAAAATGCAGTGAAAAGTGTGAAATAATTTCTATTTAAACTGCATTGTTATTCACCATCGTTTGATGAAAACCTTTTTCGGAGGCGGCGCAAAATTTAGAATTAAGTATATTAAAAATTGCTAAACTTGGTTTAACTTTCTGTCGGAGAAACAAAAAATATGGTCTTTATTTATTGCTATTACTATATCCGCTTTAGACATCATATTCATTAACACTATTCAATATCGCCGCCCCCACCAAATACTATCTCAAACCTATTCATACAGTATTTCTTGGGGAGATACATTATATTGAAAAAAAAAAGTCCCAAAAAAGCCCCAAATCTACTCACACAATATTTCCGTGTACATATTATATACATTAACTATTAATTCCTCATAGACAATAAACATGTATATATTGACAGTATTCAATAATGCCGCCTCTACCAAAAGCTAACCCAAACCGGAATAAAAAATTTTTACATCTGCGCCGCCTCCGAAAAAGGTGCATTGCATTTAATATGATGTATTTAATAATTTAACCAAATTCATCAAACGATGGTGAATAACAATGCAGTTTAAATAGAAATTATTTCACACTTTTCACTGCATTTTCCCATACTTTTAGGCAATTATATCTAGAGCTAGTGCGTATTCGTATACATTAACTAGAAATTATTTCATGCTTTTCACTGCATTTTCCCATACTTTTAAGCAATTATATCTAGAGCTAGTGCGTATTCATATAAATTAACTAGAAATTATTTCATACTTTTCACTGTACCTTTCTTGAAGTCGGTTTAATTTTTTTTCCAAAAAATTATTTTATTAAATCGGTTAAACCAGAAAACACCTTTCATCCTTTTGCAAGGATATTTTATAATTATTACAGTTATATTATAAATTAATATATTATGCAATTATATTATTATAATTACATAATTATTATTATAATTATTTTATAATAATTACTATTATATTTTTAAATATTACGAAGATTCTAAAACTACCATTTTTTTTAGATCTGTTAAAAAACACCCTTGCTGTCTGCGCCACTTGTGCCCCGTTTATACGATTCGTAACGTTATCAGACACGGATCGCTTTGAAAATCTGTTCGGATAATACTCGTTCCGATGCTGCAAAGAATTCCAGATAGCATGATCAATAATACATGTATCTCATGAATGCCTTGAAAGAGTAAAGCAAGGGAGGCTTCCGCGTGGAACTCAATAACCCCTCCCTCCCCCAGTCTTTAACTCCTGAACCTACGTACATTAACTTTAGCACCTCCATACATAAACGCATGGGCTGCGTATAGGTTGTTCACGGAAATATAAACAGTTGATTGTAGAAATGGTTGGCGTATAAATGGTAAAATGTTTGTCTTGAAATGGTAGGTGATACTTGTGACTTGTGAAATTGATTCTGTGCCTGTAATTATAACCGTAGTTTAAGTAAAAATATATGTACTCGTCATTTCTCGTTTAAGTAAAAATACTTACTCGTCCATTTTAGAAACAGGAAATTGTTCTGTGTAATCAATACCAATGGTGACACCTATAAAACAGGTATGCGATTTGAGGAGAAAATTGGGATTGATTGTGCAGTGAGAATTTTAAATAGTCGACATTTTTAGAGCAGAGAATCGTTCTGTATAATCGATATCAATGGTGACACTTATAGAGTCAGGTATGCGGTTTGAGGAAAAAGTTGGAATTAATAGTGCAGTGATAATTTTCGATAGTTAAATTACCAAGTCTCAACCTGATGGACACTACATACAGGAAGTTCAACATTCAACCTCCTCACAAATCCCAAGTATTTTCTGCCAAAGTCTCGGGGAGACATGGAAGAATTTTGAGAGAAAAGTACTATTTAAAGCATGTCCTGGTTTCCTGAAAAGAAATCGCTGGCTCTAACCGACTGTCGTGATCTGTGCATGCTGTGCTACGACTGGTGTGCGTGCTTGAAACGGAGGAATAAGTCCCTCGGATGCGTCTGCCTCGTTATTCGTGCTGTCAAAAGCCTGGATATATCAGTCAAGATATTATGTTATGCAAATCCCTTTCCACCTGCACCTGCTAGAGCCTATGACAGCCGACGCACGTTGTTCCTTGTACCCGTGTGCAAAGCTGGAGAGCGAACACCGACGCACGCGAACGTATGAGTTATGTAGGTGCATTAGCTATCCCCACTGTTGGGGGGATTGCGTGGAACCGTGCGAGGGAGTAATATCTTTCCATGCTTTTCAGCTTCAGATGCGAGCTCTTTCTACTACACCTGCACGATTAATGGGGTTAAATAATGCGCGAATCACGTGTGTCCACTTTGGAGGCGTGCTGTCTCCGCTAAGTCTAACTTACCGACCGTGTTAAACGATCGCGTGTTGGTTTTTAACACGGTTTTCTAAGTGGCGCGATTGAAATGGAATTCTTTTATCGTTTATCCTCAGGATATACTCTTAAAAAGAACACGGTTTGTCGAGTAAGTATGCCTTTCCGGGGGATCGATAACAATGGTGACACTTATAGAGCCAGGTATGCAATTTGAAGAATTTGAAATTTGAAAATTTGGAATTTGGAATTAATTGAGCAGTGAGAATTTTAAATAGTCGACATTTTTAGAACAGAGAATCGTTCTGTATAATCGATATCAATGGTGACACTTATAGAGTCAGGTATGCGATTTGAAGGGAAATTTAGAATTAATTGTGCAGTGACAATTTTAAATAGTCGACATTTTTAGAATAGGGAATCGTTCTGTGTAATCCATACCAATGGTGACACTTATAGAGTCAGGTATGTGATTTAAAGGGAAATTTGGAAATAATTGTGCAGTGAAAATTTTCGATAGTCGATATTGTTAGAAATAGGGAATTGTTCTGTGTAATCGATATCAATGGTGACGCTTATAAAACCTGGTATACGATTTGAGGAGAAATTTTGAGTTGCTTCTGCAGTGAGAATTTTAAATAGTCGACATTTCTAGAATTGGTATCTATTTCCTTAAAACAGTTTCAGTCAGATTTAATTAAATCTTCAACCATTTTGTTTCTCATCTCCATCCTCAACAGTTTCTAAAAACGCCAACGGAGTTTGCTTACGCTGCAGAAACCTAAAGCACTCACGAAAACATCGTTAACACGTCGTATGCCATAATAGCCTCCAGCCAGATCATGCAAGTTACAGGAAACTCACCGTGTACGTAGACCATTCATCGGCAAACTGAGCCAGGAACGGTTGTGCATAATCGCGTCCGCGTAGACTCGTAATATCTCTCTTTGCATTTCAACTTCGACCCGCCCTGGGAAGATTTCCTATTGGAATAATGCCGACGATAATGTTGGAAGAGGGATTAAAACGCAGAATTATGTGCGGATCGCACGATCGCTGTAACTCGCAAGCCGGGAATTATAGCTACGAGTTTCCTGGCAATTTAAACTGCCTGTGCTATTGGTTTGTACGCCACCTGTACAATTTCATCGCTTTTCTGTCGAAACATTACCTAGTAATCTGGATCGAGATTAGATTCTCTGTACAACGTTGTAGCTCCAGTGAGGGACGCATTCATGATAGTGAGGTCCGCGAAAAAGTCGCTAAAACTACTTCCCCAGTAGTTGATGCGAGTTGTCTTCTCTTTCTACGCGTCGCGGCTGCGCGAGGCATCTGCGCAGAACGTCCCATGACGTGAATGTACTGTCATATGCAGGATTGCCATAAGTTGAACGAAAGCAACTGCATTTGCCCTGGCATTTGGAATGACGTATTCAAGAAACAGTAGAGGGAGATAGTAGTATAAAGTGAAACGTAAAAGAAACGAAGATACAGCGATTTGTGACGTCACTCTCGAATCAACGCGTTGAATCTTCCTAACTGCACGGTACAAGAAACAAATATACAACGATATAAATTTCTCCTTTATTCTATGTGACGTCACTCTTGATTCAATGGGTTGAGACTTCCCTAGCAGTCCTGATCGTAAGACACGTTTGCTACACTATGGCACTGTTGATCTTCTTTTCCATGGTTGTGTCATCGTAGAGCGGGCACTTTATGGTTGTGACGTCGTGGAACGCGTAACACGTGACTATGTCGTCACAGAGCGCGTATCATGTGACTGCGCCGTCGTCGAGTCCGCATCACGTGACTGCGCCATCGTCGAGTGCGCACACGACCCTTAAGACACTAGAGTGGGGCACTGGACTGAGGACTCCAGTTGGAACCAAGAGCTTAATGGGATACGAAGTAAATAACCAAAATTTTTTGCGAATGATAATACAATAAGAACGAAATATTTTGTTTGCTTTTTTCTTCTAAACAAGAAATTCGAACGTTAAATATTCTTTTTGCAGTTCCATTTAACTCTCTGTAAGTCGAAGTAATCTATGAGTAATATAAAGAATTTTAATATAAAATAAACAAATTTCAGTTTACCCCCTCCTTATCACTATTATCAGCTTCCCCTTGTAGGCATGCTCCATCCATATATTCTTAGTTAGAATTTCCCACGACTAGTCGTGCTATTTAGAAAGAGTCGAACGAGAATAAATAATTTGTACCAGTAAAATGTAATAATATATCGATACAAACATTCACAAGTCACACTAATATTATAAATTTTTTTTCGAAGGATAATACCATAAGAATATTAAATATTTTGTTTGCTTTTTTTCTATACATGAAATTCGAAAGAAAAATATTGATATACACTTTGCTCGCATCAAGTAAACACTGCAACCCCTCATTTCACTAAAATTAACATCGCTAATGCAATCAGGAATTTATCTTTCGTAACTTCACGATTTCTATTTCTCTCTCCTTTTCGTTCTTCCTTTCTTTTTTTCTTTTTTTACGATTTTCAGGAATCCATCTCACCAGAGTAAAAATCCGAAGCACCGCGTACTCGTATTTCTTCCTAGTTCGGGGCAGTTTTCATGAAAAAAAAAAATCATTTGCTGTCTGGCTTAGTGGTAAATAGTATTGTTACAGCGATGATTTATCCAGTGTGGAAAACATTGAATTTCGAGACAAACGGCTCGCGCGTGGCCTGCGAAACAAGCGAACTATGTATTCTCGTGTCGTCATTACTGCCACGGAATAATCTGGCTCGGTTGCAATAATTTTTAAACGACTTCGAAAAGGAGGAGGTTACTCAATTCGACATGTATATATATATTTTTTTTTTAAGATATGTTCACCTATTACGCCAAGATGGCTTGACCAATCCGAATGAAACCTGCTGCATCTTGTAGAGCATGTTCCCCCCGTGATCCTGCTATCAAGACTTTTTGCGATTTGTCATTTTTTACCCATTTTTTACCAAAAAAACCGTGATTTTTAGGTTTGCTTGCCGATTACGTCGAGATGGCTTGATGAATCGGAGTGAAACCTGTTGCATCTTGTCGAATATTTCTTCCAGTTGGTCGCGTAAAAGAAACATTTTGTGATTTGTCATTTTTTACCCGTTTTTTTTTAAACAGAAAAATTTTGTCTTGCTTCTTACTCTGAGACGGATGGACCAATCGGATTGAAACTTCTTGGATCTGGAAGAGCATTTGCCATTTGGTCCCATAACAAAACATTTGTCCTTGTCTTACTTTTTACCACTTTATATCACTTTTTATCGCAAAAAACGTACTATTTTACGTATGTTTAGCCTGAAATCGATGAAATCGATGAAACCCCTTCCATTTTGCTGCCAGTGAGGTTTTCGCAATGATCTCAGTTGCAAAAATTTATAAATTTCTTTATTGTTTATAACTATTGTTATCGCAAAATTCCTATTATCACGGAGAATTTTCCGATTATCCCTCGAAGGGGGAACGAACGATGATTTCCACGCCAGCCATCCACGGTTGCGTTTCGCAGTGATACTTTGAAATAATCGACGTTTGAATCTAGCGATTCTAATGGATCGTCAGCCTCCCCCTTCCTACGCGGATCTCTAAAACTAATGTTATAGAGCTCGGCTGGGTAAATAACAAAGTTTCCACGTCGAAAGTGACAAAAGTTGGCAATTTTGAAACGGGGTCACTGGGAGGGATCAAACCGATGATAGCGCGGCTTAATTCAACGTAAACTGTATTTTATCGGAGCCGATAAAATCGCATATAACTTCCCATGGAATAATACAAGTGATCAGCGGCTATTAAATAATAATTCGAAACCCCCCAACCCGTCGAATAATTGGATCAACGATAATGCGATCGGACACGGTGTGTAATAGATTACTGTGAATTATATGTATTTTCTGAAGGTTGTCCTAATTGAATGGTTCTAACGGTGCTTGTTAAACGGTAAAAATTTCACAATATTGCTGCCCAATGCGGAATTAATTATGAAACGTACACCCGAACGTATACGCCTGGCTCGCGATATTAAAGTTTCATTCGCGGACGAATAATTAAATTATTTCCTTTTAGTGGTTTATATATTTTTACGTAGAAATGTTTTGTAATTAACGAAGTGTAATGCTTATTATTTTAGTTAATTTTATGAAGTTAAATAAAAAAGAATTACAAACTTGTGTATGGACTGATAATAATAACGCAAAATAAATCTACGTTATTCTCCATTTCAATTTTAAACAATTAAGACGAAATATCTAACAATACTAAATATCTCACAACATAATTTATATTACCCATCTGTTTAGATTTTTTTATATTATAAATGCACATTTTTCAAGGGAGGATGTAATATAAGAATACTCTATTATTATTTAAACGTACACGTCGACATGGAAATAATAACGCGTAATTTATCAATGGAATCGCAGCCAGCCAGTAAATGTCGATACATCTGCGCGAGCTCGGTCAACTTTACAACGATTTGAAACGGTGCCAAATTTTTGCAGGAACCGGCAGCCGAACCACGATAAATTACTCGTGTCTCCCGTTCCGCGTGGATATCAATTATCAGCTATGTGGCCATGACCACGTTAAAAATATTAACCATGCGAACGTATCCACCCCTGTCGCTCTGAAACGCTGGAGCCTTCCAGTTGGTATCTATGTAGTTCTTTTTCAGGCAAATCATTATTCTTTTGATTCTTTAATTAAAATATGATTCAAAAGGGTAGGGACAGAATCTTTTATTATTAGTGTGTCTTGTCAGTGTCTCTGTTATAATTGTAGTATTTTTATTAATGGCTGATTGTTAATTTTGTTAATAAATAATTTTGTAACGTGTTACATGTTACGCATCAGGTACAAAATATAATAATGGATGAATATGAAATTTAAATCAGAATTCTGAATATTGTATTGTTATTATTAATATATATTGACACTTTGTAATGATGATTTATGGTCCTCTGTAAGCTAAATATTTAAATAATATGACAATCGTTGATAGTACAAAGCTAATCTTAATTTAACACACATATGAGCATCTGAGGAAAATCTTCTTCAACTCCTATCGTCATTAATAATTTTTAAACTGCGTTAAACTGCTAAAGAATAAATATCTTGTTCCAATAAAATTCCCCAGCACCCTTCCACATATTTTACAAATTTAATATTCATTCCTAAACTTAATTTTCAATCTTAAATTCGATCGATAATTATTTCTTTCCATGCTACGTGTTCCTGAACGTAAACAAACTTCCATAAATCGCTTTGTAGTGAAAATTTATGATCCCCTTCAAGCTAAATATTTAAATAATATTAAAATCGGTAATAGTACAAAGCTAATCTCAATTTAACTACATAAAAAACTACATAACTACATAATCAAACATTTGTTGCGGTATTTATATTTGCACCTTCATCAAAACTCAAGGATTTCATTAAAATTTATATTCTTTGACACTTAACATTTAGAATTAACTTTTTTAGTATTTTTTCTGCTCTGAAACAATTTTTCTACTCTGTTACGCTGCTAAAGAATAAATATCTTCTCCCAATAAAATTCGCCAGCATCCTCCCACATATTTTACAAATTTAATATTCATTCCTAGACTTAATTTTCACTCCCAAACTCGAACTCGTCTTTCTCGACGTAAACAAACATTGAAAAATCGATCGCCGTTTACGCGACATCGAAGTCTTGCCACTTAACACAATACGTGTACCGTGGCTACCCCCAAGGTCCTAAATAACGAGATTATGAATACCGGTTTAAGCCCCCATCCTGTTGTTGGCTTATTAAGCGTCAATAAACGAGCGCGGTTAATCAAACGCTCGAAGTTGATGCAAAACGGATTAAAGATAAAGGAGGTTAAACTGCGACCCTATAAAATGCTCGGCAATTAAGCACAAATCACCGTAGAAATTGTGCTCGTTACGCGTAGCCACATTTCACGGGGGAGGGAAAACGTTAGGACCGATACACATGGGAAACTGGAGTGGAAAGGTTGCAGAAGTTTATCTCGAGTGAAGATAAACGGAAGAGTAGCGAGAATCGATACAGACTGTTTGGCGAATGCACCTGGACGTCGGGAAGGTTGCTCGCTGGAAAAAAGACGAAATCAAATCCAATAAGGTTCAAGTGTACCGGAATCCGCGTCCTACACGAAGGGTCGCATGTGTTCTGCAGTTTCTATTTAAATAAAGATTTGCACGTCACTGATAAATTTTAGATTATTATTTATTTATTTAGATTATTATTTTAGTATTTTAGATTATTAAGTATTCTTTTTGTACAGCACCATGAATTATAATTGTTAACTGTTTATGAACTATAATGTAATATTAAGCAAGACACATGAGGCATGGTAGATTATACAGGGTGATGAAATAAATTTGTTCTGTCGAATAACTCCATGCAAAGTTGATTGAAATAATAAACACCATAGTACTGGAGACACATTTATAATACACATATTTGTTGTGCACTTATTGTCACGAAAGTTGATAATTGTATCACGGAAGTGGTAGACCGAGTCGCTACGTAAACTTCGACTCAATTGAATATTGATTACTCGGTCTTTAATAGGGAGCGTTCAGTTAGCGGAGTTACAAGGAATACCTCGAAGATATTGTCTACACCGCGAAATTCATGCATTTCGTGACAATTCCAAACCTCTATTTCGAATTGCTGATTAAATTGAATTTACAATAATGCTGGATAAAATCGACACATGAATCGTTACTCTACTACATATTTGAAGACAATCTGTGTTTTGTCTAATCCTTCCATTTTATTTTCTGCAATAAACATATTTTAACATATTCCATTACTCTTTTCCTACATTATTTTCTACAGTCTATTAAAGAAATTTGTTTTAATTAAATGGTGTGTTTGATGTCTCCAAGTGTATGTTTGTATAAATATATTGATGTATATATAAGTATAAGCATGTATAAGCTTATTAATATAAATTAAGTTCAATAAATATTTTTATAATGAAAAATTCACTTGGTAATATCAAAACTACTATTTAATTTAGTCCAACTTCTTCAATATTGATTGATTGTATCTGAAATTCTAACGTTGCGTGGATTATGATTTCTTATACCGTGTGTTCCAAGTAGTCCTTATTTACACTGAATTCCTATTCAATTGACCAGATTCTCGGGGCATTTCTGACGTAATATCTCTCAGACCGTTGGCAATTACTCGACTCCAGGTTTTGGGACACGAAAGGAGCGCGGACAACGAATTACGGTTTAAGGTGGGTCTATGCCCGATTTGCGTGTGAGATAATCGCCTCGAGAACAGGCTAGGTGATGGGTGAACGTGCAGGAGCAGAATGAACGAGCCGAAAGATTGGGAGAATATTTACGATGCGACGTCGTGCAGAGTGTAATTTAATAAAGGCTGAAGGCTCCTTCAAAAACTAATACATTTAGGATGCCTGCTCTTTCCAGAGTAAGTGATTAGTCCGAATACTCAAAGTCTGAGTCATTTACGTGACACCTCTTTACATTCGTGTCACCATTATTGAAACAATTACTAAAATTGTATTCAAAGTATGTCATCATTACGTGTACTTCGTTTACTGTGAATATGTTAGTCTAAACATTTTCTTATATAGGTTATTAAGGTTAGGTTGTTCGGTTGTTAGGTTATTAAGAAGGCATGTTTAAATACTGTCAACTAAATATCAAATACAGTCAGTCCCATAAATAGCCCTCTCTGTCTGTTGAAGAAATTTGATTAAATTAAATGGTAGGTTTGATGTTTCCAAATGAATGTGTGTATAAATACGGTGATGTACATACAAGGGGTCCCAGAATTAGTCTCAGAACCGGAAATGGCGGGTAGCTGAGACGATTCTGAACAACAATTTCCTTTGCACAAATGTCGGATGGTGCCTCGTTTTTGAGTTATTAACGAAAAACCACCGATCAATCAGAGCGCCCGATTAGCGCGCGCTCAGCCGCGAGAAGCTGGCCCGATGGCTGGTCCAATGGCTGACTCGAGCGTCCTGGCTTGAGCCAGCCTCTTGCGGGTGAATACGCGCTGTGAATGGTCAATGGTTTTTCGTTAGTAATTCTAAAACGTGGCATCATCCGACATTTTTGCAAAGGAAATTGTGGTTCAGAATCGTCTCAGCTACCCCTCACTTCCGGTTCTTACACTAATTCTGAGACACCCTGCATACATTTATAAGCTTATTCACATACATATTTATAATGAAAAATTAATTTGGTAATATGAAAGCTATTATTTAATTTATATCTTAATTTATATCTTTTATATCTTTATTATAATTTTTTATAATTTATATCTTTTTAATTAATAATCTTCAATAGATATAGAGGGTATGAATATTTATGGGATTGACTGTATGTATCATAAATATATTACATTAGTATAAAAATGCATAATACCAACAAGAAGTTAGTATTCCTGCACTGGAAGAGTTTTGATCAGGTAGATCGCTGAAATTTCGCACTGTATGTTTGGATTAGCGAGCATTCATCTACCTTCATAAAAGTAAATGGAACAGGAGTGACCATTCGGCTAACAAGATCCAAGAGACATATTTACATGGCCGCGAACGAACTCCCGTTGGGAAGTGGGAACGATCGCGGTGTGTAATTAGAAAACTTGAACTGTTTTAACTCGCTTATCGAACCGTTTGCCCAGATATCCTCAAAAGGCATCTGGTAATTTCGTGGAAGGAGGTATCGCCTTTGATATCGCCGCTTAGCGGATTGCATCGCCGGCGACGCAATTGCAGCTCACTTAGGTGTAATCAGAAAAGCGCTGATTGCGTCATCGGGTGCATTTGCGTTTGTTCCTCTAGCTACCCACAGCCGTCGGAAAGACGTGCTCGTTTCCCAAGGAAACGGTGAATAACGTTCATTATCGGAGAGCTCGAGACCCCCGTAATGAATCGATTCACTAATTGACAATTAGTTAATCAATTAAATCAATCGCACAGACCTGTCCGTGCAATTCACCGGTTTTACTCGGATACACGAGTCACGTTTACTTGCTCATTGGAGCTTTCGGTGGAAGTTGTCAAGTCTGCGGCCATCTTGTTTTACGAGAAGCTTTTCTTTCAACAGTGGTCGACTGGTAGGTGGTACAGGTCTAAATATACAGGGTGTTTCAAAAATATTGGAGGTCCTTGAAAGAGGTGGTTCGGAAAGTGATTTGAAACAACTTTTTTCTTAGCGAAAATGTTGTCCGAGGCTTTGTTATGGAGATATTAACAGAAAACTTCGACCAATCAGAGCGTATAAGTGACGAAATAAGACGAGATACGACAAGGATATGACGATAGGTGACGCAATATGACAAGATATGACGATAGGTGACGAAATAAGACGAGATACGACAAGGATATGACAATATGTGACGAAATATGATGTAACAAGCTATGATGATAGGTGACCCAATATGACAAGATATGACGATAGGTGACGAAATATGACGAAATGCGGCAGCTATGCTCGAGTATCCCCCTGGGCGCCCACGGTAGCGTAGGCCACGCCCCATCGGGCCAACCTCCCGTGGTTGAACGCACGCTGTGATTGGTCGGTGGTTTTTTGTTAATAATTCAAAAACGAAGCCTCGAACAACAATTTCGCTAGGGAAAAAGTTGTTCCAAATCACCTCCCGAATGCCTGTAATACAACAAGAACAAATATTTCACTGAAAAATAATAAATAATTTTAAGTGGACGAACCATCCTAAATCTGAAAAATCGAATAAGTAACGAGATGTTGCAAGTAACTACATTTGACAATTTTTGTATATAATATCTGGCCGATTTGGAGTTTGGAGAGTAGTTGACCTACTTTTCTCTCATATAAAAACTAAAATCTCTAACCCTAAAAGAATGATATATTGTTCTATTTCCTATTCAATGCTAGTCAACAAAATTCATCAGATACAAATATTCGCATGCAACGCTTTTCGATAGTATTTATATCTTTTTCCAGCTCTGGATATAATAATATAATAATATATTTATAACGTCCTTCCACAAGCATTTCCAACAGAATTAACTTAAATTCGTGTTGACACGTTGACTGTCACGTCACGATACACCTATCATGCTAATATTTCGGTTATTTTAGCCTCATCTTTAATGCATAACATTTAAATATGCATAATTCTGTCCAGAATGTCAAGCTTGCAAAATAAAAGTATCGAATTAGATGTATCAGCGGTGAAAATGTTTAGAGTGTCTCAACGAAATTGGTTTGGGCAGATTGCAAAACGATTTCTGAAGAATTAATTGGTATCGATGTCCATCGAGGTTATCGACTCATCTCGAGGAATTGGACTCTGCTCGATCGGCTGGAACATTTGACTCATCAAAACTATTAACAATCGGCAATAATTAGACTGCTAGAGTCAATTGCATTTGACGATCAGTCGAGCATGTACGCTTTATGGCGATTAATCGGCCCGTAACATCGACGTACACGACACGATTATTGCTCTACTTACACTTTTAAACCAGTTGTGTTGCACCTGCTGAAACACTTAATAAATTGAACCGAATTGAAGTCAGTGTCAATTACAATTAAATATTATTATATATATTCATTAATTTTATTCTGTAATATATAATTATTTTATTGTAGGAGTCTAAACGAAAAATAAAGCATGGAGATTCGAACCTACGATCCTCGGATCCTCAGTCGAACGATTTTCCTACACGACCAATCACCCACTCTACGATTTGTATTCTTATTTGACTTCTTATTAATTAATTCAGTTTTGTAGTGTAATATTATCAGAAAATAGCGATAACAGCAACTTTGCATTTGAAATTCAACAAATACATGTATGAAGGGAGGTTATGTTTCGATCGGTGAACGCATCGGTCGAATAATCGATGTGTTCGACATTCTTCAACAATATATTCTATTTTACGCATTTTGTATTATGTATTGCGTATGTATAAAAATAATCTCTATACAGTGGTTCCAATTGCATTAAATAAACAAAAAAATCGTATCATCAACAGTCCACGTAAATATTACCTTCAGAAACCAGAAAAGGCTATATTCCTAGGTCCATATATTTTCCGGATAACCCACGGTGGAATAATATTCCATTTCTCGCTCCTAATCAGAATACCCCCTCCCGTCAAGCTCGTCCTCCAAGGGAGTAACGTTTTCTTTCACTCAAACGTCTAATTCGACCCCAACGCCAAATGCTTTCCCGCGGCGACGAATTAAAGCCGAGAGAGAGAGAGAGAGAGAGACAGAGAGAAGAAAAGAGAAAACGAGAAAAGAAGGAATTAACCCGAGGTAAGGTTAGGTTAGGTGTAGCGTAGAAGGCGTCGCGATAACCTCGAAATTTCGCCACCTCGCGGGATTAACAATCAAGCCCGTCTCGGAGGGCAGAAAAAGCCAGCTGTTATCTGTATTTAAAGCGCCCGCTGGGTAGAGGCGCGCATGGAACCGTGGACATTTCTAATGCGGTGAAAGCAATAAATGGCAAACTTCCGCGGCCGGGACGAGATATACGCCGGGTGCATAATTAAGGCCGCGGAATGACACCGACACGCCGCGATAATGCGGAATCGGTCCTCGTATTTCGCCGGGGAGAAATGGCTGCTGTCAACGCGGGGGACCCCGAGGACAGAAAAGAAAATGGCCGCTTCTTGCACGGCTCGCATCTAATACACGTGCCGCCTCCGCTAACATCGATTCGGTTAACACGGAATCGCCTTTAGGAGGGACGCGCCAGAAACGACCAACCGATACATCATGGAGATTCGATTGAATAGCGACGGTGACTGCGGTGGTGTGACGAGGAAGACGGACTGACGGTTACGGGGATGCGCGGGGGGAGAATTTGTGTAGCGCCGGGCATGGGACGACCATTTTAATTACTGTATGCTGAGCTAATTTGGAAATTGGTGGGGAGAGCAGAAAGTTCCAACTAACCTTTTGATGTTTTGATTTGATGATGTCATTGTAAAGGATTGCCGAAAAGCTGCCCAAGAATTTCTGAAATTTCTAGCAACCTTTTTATATCGTACACGTGTTATATATACATGTAAGAGAATTAAATACAGTATGACATATAAAATGATATCAATCAGTTGCTGATATACAGGGTGTTCAAAAAATGTGCGAGGTCCTTGAAAGGGGTGACTCGGGAGGTGATTTGAAACAACTTTTTTTTGAATTATTAACGAAAAACCACCGATCAATCACAGCGCGCGTTCAACCGCGGGAGGCTGGCCCGATGGGGCGAGGCCTACGCTACCGCGGGCGCTCCATAGGCGTGCGTACTCGCACTCTGATTGGTCAAGGTTTTCTGTTAATATCTCCTTAACGAAGCCTCGGACAACATTTTTGCTAAGGAAAAAGTTGTTTGAAATCACCCCCTGAATCACCCCTTTCAATGACCTCCAATATTTTTGGAACACTCTGTATACATATAAGAACATTAAATATAGTTTTAAATATAAAAAGATATCAATCAATTGCTGATACATAGAGGTTCAAAGTTAACGAATATTCGAGCCTCGAAATGTCATGTTTATTCATGTTTAGCATATCAGAATACTGTTTATCTTTTCGAAATTCACATTTTTAAAATTATATTTAAAATGGTATCATTAATGCACGTGCTATGACTATAAACTTTACACTTAAATAGTGCACAAGAACTCTGAATTTAAGCATGTTCTTCTCTTCGAATTACGAATTTGATATCAGAATTGCAAAATTCAAAATGGCAGATCCAAATAACTTATAAATACCAAGTTCCCTGCAAATCTAACGAAGTTCTAATGTATGTACGTGTTGATATAATAGTATGAATTTATAACAGCAATATGGTGTGATGGTACGACAATGACAGTATGACTTTATAATGTTATGATGTGACGATGTTATGATAATATCAAAATGTGACAAAATGTGACAAAATGATGATATGACGATGTTATGACAATATCAAAATGTGACAAAATGATAATATGACGATGTTATAACAATATCAAAATGTGACAAAATGATGATACAACGACGTAACGATATCATATCATGACGATACAGCAATATGGCAATGTACAACTAAAGTAAAACTGACTCCAGAATAAAAGAAATTCTTGCACCACTGCTCTTAATAAATTAACATCATTGTTACTATTCAAGTCTCTATAGCGAATTATTCTCTTTTGTACATTCTGCATCCAGTACAGTTTTATCATCCGCGTCCCATGCGACTGTTTTACCGCATTTCATCAGACTTTACTGTCTTATGTTTAATACATATGTATACATTTCTGTCATGTGTACGGATCCATCTACTTTTGCTTTATCTTTTGTGGAGTTTTTCATGTCGCTTTTCCAATATCCCATTCTCTTCCATCTAAGATTGCTTACTCTCTGATTGTACCGCTCATAAACTTTGTGTTAAAAACTTGAATTTCTACCTTGCATTTCTTTGTTTATTTCTCTGGACATTTTTTTCGATTACTTTGTTATTACTACTCAAATTCAACAGTGAGAGTTAAGTGAACAAAATTTAACTTATGAGTAGTGATTAATTTTTAATTATTAGGCTTCTTGTCTACCCTTTCATTAAATCTTATCTTATCTTACTCTTATACTTACTATATAAAGAGACAGCGTTTGTTTGTATATACACAAAAATTTCAAAAACTACTTATTGTTTATTATTATTAGCTACTACTATTCCAAATTTGAACACAAGCTTGTTTACTTTCTCTGGAGTAATATAGACTATGTTACTTCAAGAATACGTTGAGCGCTGAGCGCTCTGAGCCTATACCCGCTACTCCCTAATTACCGCTCACAACCGCTAGGTGGCTGCGCGTTCGTCGCCCACCGACAAGAGAACTCGCGAAGTTTGCGGGATATACAGGGTGTCCCAAAAGGCCGCGGTAGCGAAGGCTACGCGCTGGCGGCCGCGCTTGTACGCGAACAAGTGACTCGACGTGCATCGAAGGACATTGACGCTGCCGCCTAGCGCGTAGTAGTCTAAGAGCTGGCTACGAAAATCACGAATGATAAGGTGCAGTGAATATTTTTATCTAAAAACACTCCTTACTAGATGACAAAGCCCATAGCGCTGCAGCCAGAAGACGCTCCCGGGGCTGGAAGCGTGGGCGGGCGGTGAAACGTGTTAATTTTTAATCAAAATGAAATCTTTGAGTGCAGTCCTAAAATTTTGTGTAGTTATAGTTTTTAACTGTAGAAATCGCGTAAAACTATTGCCAGAAGTCTAGGTCGGGGGTTAAACGTTGCCAGAAGTCGATAAAGTTGTAAAAAAATTGTTTAAATTTTAATGACAAGGTGCAGTTCTGGCGAATTCGTTTTCATATTATTTATCGCTTAAAAAACGGGGATAACAATTGTCAGAAGACAGAATGGTGGCTAAGGTCATGAAAAATGATAATATCGTCATAAGTTGGTAAACAGGAAAGCAATTCTTTAAAATTTAAGTAATAAGGTGCAGTTCTGCCAATGTGTTTTTCTTATTATTTATACTATTAGTTAACTACATATGCAATGACAGAAGGCTAAGGTGCGGGAAATGCATACAAAAAGGAACAATTCAAATTATTGAATTGAAGAGTAAATAAATTATGCGATAAATAAAATCGAATCGAGTTTAATGGATCATCAACATTTTATGAAGTATAAATAAATAGGGAGTATACAAAAGAAGAATAAATATAAATAATTACATTAATTATAATTTTGTTTTAAATCTTCATTATGTGTAACTTAAAAATCAATATAATACAGGGTGAAATAGGTTTTTATGAGCATTGACAATCTGACTCATCATTGATATCTTCGTCGCTGGCATAATCAATATCTGAGTCATCATCTAAAACATAAATTTATATTTTTATAACAAAACCGTTGTAAAAAGAGAGTTATTTAGGAGACGAGTTATGTAAAGCGTTACCTGGCTTCCATGCATTCACTGGTTGTGACTATAATCCAGCGTTTTTCAGAAATGGCAAGCAACGCCACTTTAAAATACTATCTCAATCGCAGAAGTATATGAAGGCTTTTTCAAATCTTGGAAATATATTGTGCAATAAGGACCAAGTTTTTCAAGTAATAGAAATATGTACTAGTCACTTATACGGAATCACATCGAAGAATGAAACACAATCTGTCGACACTACTCGATTCGAGATATTTTTAAGAAATTATAAAATAAAAGATGTTAATGAGCCGATTCAAAAAAAAGCATTCAGAAATTTTGATGCAACAAGTTTGCCTCCTTGTAAATCGGAACTCTGGCAGCAATTTGAAAGGGCGAGATACATCGCAAATATCTGGAGTAACGCAAATTTACGAGTTCCAACGGATCTCGAACCAACTGACTGTGGCTGGATACAACAACAAACCATGTACGATTTTAAAAGGTTTGATGGTCCACAATTACCGTCAGCAGTTAAAGATGTTATATTAAATAACGAAGAATCAGGAGGTAAAGTATTCAACTACATATTACATAACGCATAACTCTCTTTTTACAACGGTTTTGTTATAAAAATATAAATTTGTGTTTTAGATGATGACTCAGATATTGATTATGCCAGCGACGAAGATATCAATGATGAGTCAGATTGTCAATGCTCATAAAAACCTATTTCACCCTGTATTATATTGATTTTTAAGTTACACATAATGAAGATTTAAAACAAAATTATAATTAATGTAATTATTTATACTTATTCTTCTTTTGTATACTCCCTATTTATTTATACTTCATAAAATGTTGATGATCCATTAAACTCGATTCGATTTTATTTATCGCATAATTTATTTACTCTTCAATTCAATAATTTGAATTGTTCCTTTTTGTATGCATTTCCCGCACCTTAGCCTTCTGTCATTGCATATGTAGTTAACTAATAGTATAAATAATAAGAAAAACACATTGGCAGAACTGCACCTTATTACTTAAATTTTAAAGAATTGCTTTCCTGTTTACCAACTTATGACGATATTATCATTTTTCATGACCTTAGCCACCATTCTGTCTTCTGACAATTGTTATCCCCGTTTTTTAAGCGATAAATAATATGAAAACGAATTCGCCAGAACTGCACCTTGTCATTAAAATTTAAACAATTTTTTTACAACTTTATCGACTTCTGGCAACATTTAAGCCCCGACCTAGACTTCTGGCAATAGTATTACGCGATTTCTACAGTTAAAAACTATAACTACACAAAATTTTAGGACTGCACTCAAAGATTTCATTTTGATTAAAAATTAACACGTTTCACCGCCCGCCCACGCTTCCAGCCCCGGGAGCGTCTTCTGGCTGCAGCGCTATGGGCTTTGTCATCTAGTAAGGAGTGTTTTTAGATAAAAATATTCACTTCACCTTATCATTCGTGATTTTCGTAGCCAGCTCTTAGACTACTACGCGCTAGGCGGCAGCGTTAATGTCCTTCGATGCACGTCGAGTCACTTGTTCGCGTACAAGCGCGGCCGCTCGAACGGTCTACGCGCGCTCCGATTGGTCGGGGTTTTCGCTTAATATCTCCTTAACGAAGCCCCATCCGACATTCTTGCAAAGGGAATTGTTGTTCAGAATCGTTTCAGCTACCCCCCATTTCCGGCTCCTCCCCGACTTTTGGGACACCCTGTATACAAGTTCGTTTCGTCCAGTGAATCGTGTGTTTTCGTCCGTGAGTTGACTTCCGGATGCATCATTGTTGAGACGAATCGAAAATAATAATGAGCATGAAGCTCGACTTTCTCAAATGAGAACAAGGGTAAAAACTCGACGTGCTGTTGAAAAGTCACCCCTTATTAAAGTTTCTCTTGCCATAACAATAAATAAAGCTCAAGGACAGATATTTAAATAAATATATAGGACTCGACTTACGCTCAGATTGTGTTTCACACGGATATGTCGGACTTTCGAGAACGGGTAATTCGAAAAACCAATTTCTTTTATTTAAAAAAAAAAAAAAAAAAAAAAAATGTATATTTCAAAGTTCTATACTATCACATTGTATAAAATAAAGAAACATCAATCTATAAATCAGTATATGATAAATAGACTGCTAATGTTTATGCAAATTTATGTGTTTACAGATAGTGAATCTAAATTTAGAGAAATGTTTTATTTTCTAAACAGTGTAACATGTACTTCACTGTTGATATTTTAAATATTTTGCATTTGTGTATAGCCTCATACATTTTCGCAGATATGCACTAGCCATAGATGCATAAACATCCACAGTCTAATGAATAGAATGATGAGAATAGAATAATTTTCACGTTACATAACAAAAAGTTGGCGAAGCTACTCTAATATTCATTCAATTTAACGCATTTCCAATTTTTGTTTCGCCCACTTGGACGCCTACCCGCAATAAAAAATTCAATTATTACCAGCTCGTAGAAAGTTCCTATCGCTTTACAAATTGATTACCAAGCAACGACCTACAAAGTGTCTTCAGGGTGTGGGAAAGGTAAAAGACCGATTCAGCGGGAAACAGGCGACACTCCGTTATAAACAGTCCGCCGGAACCATCGAGCCCGAAGGGTTTGTTCTAAAATGGCGGAATATACGGCGACGATAGCCAAAAGAATAATTTCCAAGCGAGAAGTTCGCCGTACGAGCGCTGCGGAGACGGATTAAAACTTTCTCATCGGCATCGCGGATAATTGTTTCAGTTATTGGATCCACGGCTTGAATCGCGAATTCGCCGACGCCGGTATCACCATTGCTTTCCTCACTTTTCGCCCACGGAGTTTCCAATTCCTCTCCCAACCCTGCCCTCCCCGGTAATCCCCTATATCTTCCCCATTCTACGTTTCCACGTTTCGCTTTGCGCTGCAGCTGGGTTACGGCTTTCACGGGGATGCGACGAGTCCATTAATATTACGTTCGTTCTGGAGAATTATATTTGCGTCCCGTACCGCCAATTATACTGATAACACAATCGGGAGGGCTTTAGAGCCGGGGCAAACCAATTACGTCTTAATACGGTCACTGTCCGCGAATGGGAGACCGACGGGACAAGATTTTCTGGACGACGAATACTTTTGTTCGCAGATTTTAACTCGGTTGGCAAAGAGAATTATTGGCGAGGATCTATTAAATGACCTACTTGAGGACTGGAGATCACTTGGGGTCATCTTCCGGTTATGATTTTCTCTGGTCCTCGAGAGATTAAGTCACTTGAAAATGAACACTTAACATTATCTTTGAACAATACATTTTTAAAATTGATTTTTACAAAGTTTTGCTGAGAGGAAATAGCTTCGATTCTGAAAGGATCGGATAATATTACTTAAAATTTGCCCAAAAGATGGGGGAAAATCGTAGAACAAAATGGAGGATATGCCATCGAATAAAGGTAGCTTCTTGTCTATGAACGAACTTTTTTGCCAACCAAATATTAAGTAACTACAACTATTATTAACATATTGGGTTATCTAGACAGTCCTTCTCGTTTGTTGGTAGGTGGCACAGGTCTGAATACAGTCAGTGTAATAAGTATTCGTACAGTAACCAATTTAAAATAAAATTAATAAGAAAAGAAATGAGTGGCTAACATTAAAAGTTAATTTAAAACTTTAATTTACGCAAATTCTACTCTAAACATATGTAGGAATGTTGGTTAATTATTTCTTCCCCTAAAATTTATTAATAAAATAAATACATGAAGTTTTATTTTGAATTGGTTTCTGTACGAATACTCATTACACTAACTGTATATCAGAATGGTAGAATTCAAATTTTCCTTTGAAGTTTTCTTAAAAATTAATACAAAACTTCTGGACAACTCAGTACACAGTATACAATACATATTTTTTTTAGATCACGCGATAGTGCTTTTCAAGATGAATTCATTAAGCTTTAATGTACTTACTCGATTTTTATTAGTTTTTAAGATATATGGTGTATCAATATATCAAAGTACGGCAAAGACTGGATGAGTCTAGGCGAGGGGGTTCCCCCTTGACATTCGACGAGCGAGCAATGTAATATGATCTATTATCTCACCGATACGTTTCGGCCGACTGCTTTCTTTCCTCGGACCTCTTTCTCTTTCACTCTCTGTACTTTTCTACATTTGACGCTTGACTCGAACCAAATGTAAACACAGGAGCAAGGCAGGATTGACTGAATAGATGCAAGATGACTATCCACACCACTGGAGAGGGTGTTCCCCCTTGACACTCGGCGAGCGAGCAGTGTAATATGATCTTAACCAATTGTTACGCTTGTGCCGAATGCTTCTTTTTCCTCGGACCTCTTTCTCTTCTACTCTCTGTCCTTTTCTACGTTCGATTCGAACCAAATATAAACACAGAATAGAACACTTATCCAGTCTTTACTGTATATGGTATTTCCTCCACTATGGGAAGATCCTGGTAGAAACACTTCACAACTGAAGAACCAATAGAATCCCAGTGTACCAGAATTCCGAACCCAACTGAATTCAACAGCCTGTATGCATTAATTTCCGTCGTTGTCGGAAATGACCATCGCGGATTTTTCATCAGAATCCTCTTACAGTTGTAAAATCGCAGATTAATCGTCGTAGTACGCCTTAATCCGGACAACCGCTCACCAAATTGATATGAATGAATATGTATGATATGGTATTGATTACTGCTGATTGGAAAACCGTGTCCCATGTTAATCCGCCGTCGACTCGTTTTTGTTTGAATCGAAATTGCTTCGAATTCTCTACGCTGGTAGCATCGATATGAATTTTTAACAATCACGAACACCGATTTCTACGTTTCCGGTAAACAAATTTTGATACTCACGATCAACGAGGACAAAGGTTTTATTACACTGATGCTTGTAGTAACTGTTCGCATTGGAACACTTCAATAACCTTACATCGCCTCTTGCAATACTGAGTCTTCGCGATAACACACTTTCGTAATACTCTACATTTTGGTTAATCATCGTACCGATAATCTACATTCTACTATATGAACTTTGAGAACGGTTTTCCCGAATATGGAGATTCCATTAGTCCTGCAGCATTCAGTGAACAGATAAGTGTCTAGGGGTAATGTGTGAATCATAGATAATTCGCGAACACAGGCCACTGGTATCCAGGGATCCGTTAAGACCAGCGATTACCAATTGCCCTCATCCAACTCTGTGATATGCCACTTTTTACTGACAACGGTAAGGCTTTACACGTGATTTGCTTCGTTGAACAATTTCACTGAATCTACGTTTATCGAAAGCATTTCCAATCGTTGAATTTGAACTTGAAAAGTAATAGATTAGGTCGATAGTGTATAGAAGGTTGGTAGTCTGAGAGGGATACTCTATTGCATAGAGTGGAAAAGATTCATCGAGGCCCAACGTCGCGTCGAAGCGAAGAAGTGATCAGGAGAATTTGAGATCTGAGACTATGAAACTATGACTCTGACACTCCGAGATTATGAGACTACGGGATTCTGAGACTCTGAAACTATGAAACTCCGAGTCTCTGACTCTGAGACTCCGAAACTCTGACACTCTGCGACTCTAAAACTGTCAGACTTTGAAACTCTGGGACTCTGAGATTATGAGACTATGGCACCTTGAGATTTGGAGACTCTGAGATTCTGAGACTCTAAGACTCTGAAACTCTGACACTCTGTGATTTTGAGATTATGAGACTCTGGCACCATGAGACTTTGAGACTCTGAGATTCTGAGACTGTGAGACTATGAAACTCTGAGGTTCAGACTTTGAGACTCTGACACTCTGACACTCTGCGACTCTGAGATTATGAAGCTATGACATCATGAGATTTTGAGATTCTGAGACTATGAAACTCGGATCTTCTGACTCTGATTTTCTGGAACTCTGACGCTCTGCGACTCTGAGACCCTGGGACTATGAAACTCTGAAACTCGGAGACTCGGAGACTCGGAGACTGGGATCCCGTGTTTCCGCTTCAGATCCTGTGCTCAATTTCTCCAGTAACGTGGCGTTATATCGAGAGGCAGGGGTTTCGGTTAGAGGTTTTGGCTATCGAAAACGGGAGAACGTCGTAAAAGATTTGCGTCAACGCTGCCAACTGTTTTTCAGACGCAAGCAAGACACCGCGATGTCGCTGGAATTTTCGTCACGTGCGCACTTTTGCATATAAATCTATGTATTGTCAGAACGCGACGTCATATTTTGACACGGCTGGAAAGTGACGCATGTCGCGTTCGTGCGCATCGCGCCCAACGGTTTTTGGATTCAACTCCGGAATAAGTCAAAGAATCTAAAAGGAAGGAAAGTGTGGGCTACTATTTGTTCGAAATATTTCACTTCACGAGTTGGAGCGATTTTTTATTCAGCGGTGGGATACCATTGATGACAGATAATTATTTAGCTCTCTGGTTGAGAGATAATTGGCTTACTGTTGATTGTTTTAATTAAATATTCTAAGAGAAAACAAGTTTAGGGAGCATGAAAAAGATCGCTTGGTTTACTCGCTCAGTTCGATTGTCTATTGAAACCGCAAAATAATTGTAAGGATTTAAACTAGGCATTCAAATTGTTTAATGTTTGAAAAAGGTAAGTTTTTCTAAAACGTTTTCGTTGATATCGAGAAGAAAAAAAAATTAGAACAATTCTTTCTAAATTAACAAATTCACTGCCAGCTACGAGATAACCCAAAGCTATGTCCCTGCAATTACTCAAAGTATAAGTTTATCGCCACTTGAGTTACGAATTATTGCAAAACAAGACCATAGATTTTCTTTTTGAAACAACAAATTCAATATCTCTTTTTATTAGCAAAATAGTAACCTAGATTACACATCTGTATTAAATCATGGCGCCCAAGGTAAAACGCTCTAAATTTTAAGTGGATTTTTTTTTTGCTTTAATCAAATGTACACAAATCACAGCATTATTTATCTGTTGAACGATTTTTATATAGAAATATGCTGCGTGACTTTAATGCTGTATATCTTTTAATTCTAAAAGCAATTTTACTATAAAAACAAAGGTAGACACGTGTCAATATCCCTCAAGAGATTAAGTCGCTTGAAAATGAACACTTAACACTATCTTCAAACAACAAATTTTTAAAATTGATCTTTACAAAGTTTTGTTAAGAGGAAATAGCTTCGACTCTGAAAGGATCGTTAAATATTAATCAAAATTTGTCTAAAACATGGTGAAAAATCGTAGAACAAAATGAAGAATATGTCATCGTATAAAGGTAGCTCCTTGTCTATGAACGAACTTTTTGACCAACCAAATATTAAGTAACTACAACTATTATTAACATATTGGGTTATCTAGACAGGATCTATTAAATGGCCTACTTGAGGACTGGAGATCACTTGAGGTCATCTTCCGGTTATGATTTTCTCTGGTCCTCGAGAGATTAAGTCACTTGAAAATGAACACTTAACATTATCTTTGAACAATACATTTTTAAAATTAGCTCAAGACGATTAGAAACTACGTAATATAACAATTGTGGTAATACTTAATTTTCCAACGTCATGAAGTTTACGAATTGTGGCTAGATTTATTTTATTGAACATCTCACCATCGGAATCAGTAAAAATTCCTGTCGCCCACATATGGATGACGTGGCGCTCAACGCGTGAAATATACATAGTAGCCTCAATTAAACCGTGCTCGTTGTCATCTCCCTCGGATTGATACAAAACAAAGAAGTTGGCCACGGAATGGCGCTCGACCATCGCGTACAATGCAGCGCCTATCGAAACAGTCAAGTTTAATTGCAGATTGCTCCAAAATATAGAATTACACTGGTTAACTGAATCCCGCGGAATAGTCCATAAACGATAGGCAACAGGGACGGGTAACGACGGAAATCCTTTAATACCGGCAGAGAGCCAGTTTCGCGTGAACTGTTTAACACACGGCTAATGAAATTAAAACGGATTTAGGAAAAATGAAATGGGACGTTTCGAATGCGCGAGCCGGGCAAACAACGATCCGCGATAACTAACAGAAAGAGCGTTGCATTTTGCGGGGACATGAATAACGTCGTGGGGTCCTCGATAGTTCGAATTTGCGGTCCCCTCTCCACTGACGTTCCGGTCGGTTCAACGTTATTATTCCCTGAGCATTAAATTAATGCGATGGCTTCGCCTGCGGGCGCAATTTTATGAAATTAAAACTGACTGCGCCGAAGGCGCTGGACGGCGTTCATAGTTTGTGTATCGGGAACGAAACTACGTTGTGGAACACCGTTTCCGGAATAAAGAATAAAGAAGTTGGAAAATCCAACCTCGTGGGAAAATTAACTATATTTTCCGCTCTACTGTCACCATCAAGGGGCTTGTGTGTACATTCCTCATATTTTAATTTATATATACCAGTTCCGTTTGTATTATACCTTTTTTTTTTTAAATTTAGTTTGAGTAAAAATACTTACTTCTAATATTTACAACGTTAGTGCTCACCTAAAATAATTTCTCCTAATATTTACAACGTTAGTGTTCACCTAACTCCCACTTAACAAGCGATAATAATAAAAAATCACAAACATACTTCGAATATTGCATCGACACAACCACCCCTAATTACCTCCTCATTATTTCCACACAGAAGACCTAGATTGAAAAATCCAATGCTATAACTGCACTCTTGAATGCAGCCTTGTTAGGAATGCAGGCAGGCATCGGCGTATCTTGAATCACAGTTCACGATCGTTTGTTCGATTAGAGACGGTAATAAACTTGTATATGCGCTTTAACCAGAGTTTCCCGTATCGTGCGAAAGAGGGCTGCTTTCTTGATTATCGCTCGGGCAGTAACAATGAGGGATTCTTGGAAGTCTGTGCGCAATTAGCGTAACCCCTCGGCCGAGCGTTGCACGTGAAATATCGTGCTCCCCTTTCGCACGATTTCCCGTAATTTCGGTTCTTTTCAACTCGTCGATCGCTTTGCCAACTTGCTCGACGGTTACAGCTCCGTTATTTTGCGAACCGATATTAGGCGGCGCTGATGTTCGACGCAATATCCTTCGTCATCGAGCAAAGAGGTAATTTTATTGCCTGTAATAAGATGGTTTCCATTTCAGACATCCTCGATCTTTGTCGATCCAGGAACCTAAACTGGAATGGCTTAATCATGGGCGATTTTTGCAAACGAGATGTGATTAGGTAAACGTGAAAGTTGTAGAAGGACTTCTTTTGGTTTTTAACCACAAGCCATATTGTGTTTTTTAACTAAACTTAAGCGATGTGGAATACTATTCGAAATGTACACACATTTTTACTTATCAATTTTCATGGTATTAACACTAAGTTTACGGAGATTTCTTATTAGATTTCTATTATTAAAGTAATGATTTAATAAGTGAAGTCAATTTATCAAAATTAATAAGAGTTTAATATGAATAAATTTGGATACATAATTGTTTGTTTATGTGGATAAAAATAAGCATAATTGGTTGGCGAAAAACATAAAAGGTTACTGTAAAACTTTTCTTATGAGATTTTTATTATTGAAGTAATGCTTCAATAAATGAAATCGATTTACTAAAATTAATTAAGAGGCTCCAACAAAAATAAATTTGAACTGATACTTGTCTGATTATATATATAGATAAAAATGAGCATAAATGGTTGGCAAAAACATAAAAGGTTACTGTAAAACCTTTCTTATCAGATTTTTATTACTGGTTACTGTAAAATCTTTCTTATCAGATTTTTATTATTGAAGTAATGCTTCAATAAATGAATTCGATATACTAAAATTAATTAGGAGGTACCAACAAAAATGAATTTGAATTTATATTTGTCTGTTTAAATAAATAAGAGTCAACAAAAGTGATTACCGAGTAATATAAAACTTTATTTCAATTTTACCTTGTAAAATTTGAATTTAAAATAACTGCGCTCCGTAAAGCTTGTTAAACGTGAAAGATGATATCGTTAAACTGATTTCGTTGTTAAAAAATAGAAATCGTAAATCATCTACATTTCTCCGCCGAGATTGGCGTCGTTGTATTTCCCGTACAAAATGGCGAATTACGGTTAAAAATAAAAAAAAGAGTGAACTTTCGAACAGGCTCTCATATATAAACTGCTTTACCGATATTGCAATTCCTAGCAGTAATATGACACTGTTAAGGGACCCGACAGGTTTCAAATAACAACATGATGTTTTGCCGCACCGTTGGAAGCGGGTGAGCGATATCGGTTTTTGTCCGTCGCATCAAAGGAATAGCACATCGATATAGCGCGGGGCAAGTATGCCGGTGCACCTGCCTCACTTATACACTAACCTTTCAATCTATCCACGGTGTCATTATAGTTATCAAGGTGTCAAAATAAAAGAGGAACGTCGCTGAGAGACACCTGTGTCAACTACATAAAAGATGTCGGTGACGCTGGATCCGTGGAATTCAAGTATTCGTGGAACTCTGTATTTCGTTTCTTCGATCGTTTGAACATTCTTTTTACTTCAACTATAGAAGCATTATAGTGGCTTGACAGATTCTAGGTTATGATAAAAATATTTTCATTCATTAGGAATTAAATAAAGGATCTTAAGGGTGGAAAGAGGTTTAGGACTTCATAGTAGCTCGATAGACTCTGTGCATCTCTAGATTATGAACATTCTATTTTCATTCACTAGGAATTAAATAAGGATCTTAAGTGTGGAAATAGGTTTAAGATAACATTTTTCTACTAATTTGTATGAATCTTTATGGCAAGGAATGTATATAATTTATTGAAACCTTGAGAACATTTGATTCATATATTCAAATAATTATTTTAATTTTTTTTAAATATTTCCTGGAAAAATTTGGAAGATATCAGCTGCCACAAGTCAGAGGTCGCCATCACACGTACCTGTTTATTTACATATTATTACATATATTACAGAAACAATATTTTATCTTTATAGACATTTTCACAAGTTCTTGTCTGTCATTCAACGGTTGAGGACATTACTAAAATAGATCTAAATGAATTAATAGGTTTAGTTCTGGTGACCCAACTCCATAATTCTGATTATGAATTGTGATTGTCAATATCGAAAATTAATATATTCGGCGGTGTTCCATTAAATATGAAGAATTTTTAATACGGTTATTAATATTATTGGAAATGGAGAAAGGCGTAATTAATTAATGCTACCATATTAATATGGAAACATAAAGGTTAAATTTATAATTAATTGAAGTAACCGGAGCTCAAGTGAAGAATATTTGTTAGTGCACACATATGTATTAACATTATTTATATATGTATTAACATTTCTATGAAAATTTAATATATGTATTAATATTTCTATGAAAATTTTTCTGTAAAGTCTTGTATACTATTTCCAACACTTCGATTACCTCCTACTATTGTTTTCCACTTTCGGTTTATTTTTGCCGACTACCGCGTAATTTGTTTGTGTAAACACGTTAATAGCGGATGGTCCGGTGCCTTCAATTGCGACGGATTCAATTGACGTCAATCGAATCATCGAATTCAATTTACGAAATCGATTGTTAGCCCCAACAAAGTGCGATGCCCTAAACTGTCCACCAATAATATTGCCAAGCTACGAAATTTCCGTCCATTGTAACTCTATCGCGAGGACAATCGAACATGACCGTGTGCAGATCCTGTGCAGTTATGCTGTTTTGTGTATTCTGCGAATAGTTTCGTCCCACGTTATACAAGTTCTGGAATTCTTGAAATTGGGTGATACAGTCCAGTTCTTGTAACTTGCAAAACAAAATTAAACGTAATACATTTGTTGTTGTTATGCAATTATAACATTTTTTGTTCAGTATTTTTTCAATGTCTCTCAAAGTCTTAAAGGTATTGGCATGAATATGAAAATTTAAGTATGAGTTAGGTTTGAGTTAGGCTCAAAGAAAATTAAACGTAAGACATTTGTTGTTGTTATGCAATTATAACATTTTTCGTTCGACATTTTCTTAACTTCTCTCACATATTTTTGGGTTAATTTAACAGATAATGGTTCTATCAATCAATAACGTAAGTTGAATGTACTTTATATGTTCCTGAAAATAACTTTATATGCGTTTCTGACCATACATTAGCCAATTCCACTGATTTCAGAACCAGGAATTTCATTGTTTACTTATATTTGTATTATTGGAATCAGATTTCTGTAAATAGAAAGAGGTCTATTTATTATATTAATTGTTCTTCATTTGTTTCCGAGAATAATTATTTTATGCGCATCTGACCATGCGTTAGCCCATACCACTGATTTCAGAACCAGGAGTTTCATTGTTTACTTATATTTGTATTATTAGAATCAGACTTCTGTAAATAGAAAGGAAATAATTACTTAATGTGTGTCTGACTATGCGATGGCACATTCCACTAACTTCACTACCAGAATGGTTTAAAGAAATCCACTGACAACTCAAATGAGCAATACCCTTAGCTTCCCACAAATTTTCTTGTAATTAGCTCAAGAAAAGTTACCAAAGTCTACAAAATAAAATTCACAGGTTTTCTTGATCGTACACTATCCGAAATAAAATTCTAGGAATCCTCGCCGACAGAGGATCGAAGAAACTAGCCGCGATAAATTTACTAATGGAATCCAGTTTCTCATCTGGCAAAAACATTACGTACTTTTATCGCCAGAAACGGCGCATTATACCCGTCGAATCGCGAAAGTAACGCAACCGTGGCACGAGCCATCATTTTTTACACGAATGCCGTGACATTTTTCTCGAATGAAATGGGTTGTGTCTACCGCGTAAGGGATGACTTCGGAACGTATATTTTCCCGGGCGTCTATCCTCCATATTTACGATTGCTAACCGTTCGCGAACTTCACTGGTATATTTCAGAAGTTCAGCGCTTGTTGGAAAATGCATTGAAAATTGGAAATCGTAAAGAATCGGAATGCCGCGCGGAAGACATTTTTTCTTGAAACAACGAACGAGGTCTATCACAAACAAAATTTAACAGATAAGTATTTATAACAGAAGTTTAATGGGAAATATATTAAAATTTTGTCTCGAGTCATTTCAAGTATTGTAAATTTAAGAAAATAATATAGTAGAAAAGTATTATTTTTTATGATAAATGTTTTGTACGAATCATATAATGAAAGAAGAGAGTATTTATTATATTAAATGTTCTTCATTTGTTCTGGAGAATAATTTTTTATTTGTGTCTGATCATGCACTGACCAATTTCACTAAGTTCATAACCAGGAGTTTCATTACTTGTTTACTTATGTTTGTAATATTAAAATCAGATTTTTGCAAATAGAAAGAGGTGTATTTATTATATTAAATGTTCTTCATCTGTTCCTGAGAATAATTTTTGATTTGTGTCTGACCATACACTGACCAATTTCACTGATTCCACAAGCAAGAGCTTTATTACTTGTTTATTTATGCTTATATTATTAGAATCAGATTTTTGCATATGGAAAGAGGTGTATTTATTATATTAAATGTTCCTCACTTGTTCCTGAGAATAATTTTTTATACATGTCTGGCCATGCATTGACCCATTCTACTGATTGCACTACCAGAACTTTCACTATTGGTTTATTTATGTTCATATCAGAAGAATGAGACTTTTACAAATAAGAAGAGGATCTGAAGAGACAATTATTCGTATTAGTGTTATAGTTTAACAATTGTTACTCATTTGTTACTTAACACTTTATCTATCGGGCTATTTAGAAGCAGACTTTACTTCAAAAAAAAATTTTCTATAGTAGCATATGCCAATCTAGGCTGACAATAATTCCTCCATACTGTTACTAGGTACATTGAAAGCCAAGTCTGTTACCAAACACTGAACATTGCAAGTAGACAACCATCAATACAGTAAATAAATTCGAATAACTAAATACTGCAATTAAAAAGGCTATAAATAGGCTTCCGGTAAATAAAGTGTTAAAGTACGTTTACACTGGTCTGAAGTCTAATGTCCCTTCAAGCTGACAGATTTAAATTCTAAATGAACAAATAAATGTTATTCAACCCAAATAACACAATCTTTGTACATAAACGTATTAATTAAAGGAAGACAATGTCTAATAAATTTAAGACTGGCTGAAATAAATGTAGTCAACTGTTATTTTGTTTTAATTTTCCGATAACATTAAAAATATCTTATATTCATAAATTCTCACTACTATGACGCAAACCATTTATTGAAATCAGATAACACATTCAACCTTACTTAAACTCACACTCAATTCTGTAAAATAATTAACACAAAACGTTCAATTAAAAAAAAAAATAAACAATAAAAACTCTGTGGGAGAATTGAAAGTTTTAACTGACTATTAATATAATTCAAATTCTGAGGTATGTGAATGTAATTAATTAATAGTAGTTTAATTTTTATTTCTGGGGTGGATCTTTTTAACGCAAGGACATGAAATTTGAGCTGTGGATTATACGTTTAATAAGTGAACATTAGACGTTTTCCGTTAATAGAAAAAAATGACGGTGGCTGGCTCGAATGGAAATGTCGTCGAAAGTCGCCTCGGTAAGTAAAGGGGAAGGAAAAGGATCGGGAAAAGTTACTTGACCCAGTTCTGGCAGAGTTTTAACATCGTTCTGGATGGTAGAAGTAGAAGCTCTTTATTTAGAGGCTGAAACGAACTTGGTAATGGCATATGGTCCGATATTTCAGAACTTATGTCTCGGATAGAGAAACTTTCGCCTTGAAATAAACTTTTACTTTCGTTAAACACCGATCGAAAGAGAAATAGCGACACTTGTGGTCGATTTTTTCTTGAAATATAAAGAGTATCTACAAAAAAAAAATTATTTGAATAGGACAAAAATAGTGGAAGCTAAAATTACAAACACACGAATTTTTAATTCTGTATCACGACTAAACACTCGTGAAAATTCACCCACTGCATTCATTCAATTCTCAATGAAACATTTCTAATGTCAACGCAACTAGTTCAAGACCACAACGTGAGATTTAATCAATAATTTTCTTTTTATATAATTATAAAACATTTTATAATACAATTCACAAAATTGTATTATACAATGAATAACCCAGAGTTTGATTAAACATCTCATCCTACATAATCTTGAGATAGTATCATAATAATAATAATCATAATAAGTATCATAATAAATTATATTTTATATAGTTCCATATATTTAGAAACAGATAAGTAACAAAATTGTACAAGATGAACGAGACATATCAAATTACTTTCAAAGTGATAATCTACACACCAATATTGTTTATTTAAATTTCCAGCTTCAGTTGCTATATTAGTTGCTTCTACTTAGGTTACTATCTCAAAATACCAAGATTTCCACCCCAGAAATAAAAGTGGAACTCCACTACTATTAATTAATTACATTCACACACCTCAGAATTTGAATTACATTAATACTCTGTTAAAATTTTCAATCTTCCCGGAGTTCAGGCTGCCACGTCCATTTAAATTAAACAATAACTTGCAAGTTCCAGAGGTGTAGTAATAATACCACCGACACACATTATTAGCATTTAATTAATTAGCAACGCGATAGCTCGAGTTAAACAGCGGTCAACTGTGAAATTGAATTTACAATTTTCCGATTGACTCCTATTTTCAATACGCAGAACAAAGCTAGCGCAGGTCACGAAACGTTGTTTGGATACGTGAAACTTTAATTTCGGGAAACGTTATGAATTTTAAATTGGGTTGTTTTTGCAAATACACCGTGTATATATCCGGGGACGTGTTTCATCAATTTTTCAAGTTCTTATTAAAAAAAAAGGTATGTAGGTGTTGCAAAATATTTTGAAATATTTACTTTGAAGCGTGACAGCACGCGAGGTGTGAGAAGCATTCTATCTTCGAGCCCTCTGAATTTCCCTCTGTTCGTAAAATGAAATTTTGAAGCGTCTCTAAAGGTCTGAAATTTTTTCTTGGCATGTATATTATGATAAATATTCGCGAGTGTTCGTAGCCCGACATGTTTCATCAAACTCTGGGTGATTCCTTGCGTAATACAATTTTTTAAATAGTTGTGTTGGCATTAGGAATTTTTCATTTAGAATTCGATGTGTTGTTTAGAATATGTTTATGATTTTCTTATAGCTTCCACTATTTTTCTCCTGTCCAGGTAACACTATTTTTTTTAAATACTCTTTATACTTCAGAAAAAAATTGACCACAAGTGTAGTCATAAATTAATATAAAACTAATCTTAATAAAGATTTCAATGCTCCAGACTATAAATATTTATTTCTATATTGCACTGGTTATCTGATAACATTTTGATTATAATTGCTCTTTTTACTGAAATAAAACATATAAGCTACTTGATTTGGGGAAATATAAACCACAAGTGTCGTTAGAAATTATTATAAAACTAATTTGAATAAAAGACTTAAAACCTCCTGAATCTGAAACTGATTTCTCAATATTTACTTCTATATTGCATCGATTATAATAACGATAATCCACGTTTTCTAAACATCGTAATATATCCAATTTAATTGATCAACTTAGAGCAACGCGCGGTTAGGGCGCTCTCAGACGCGTAGAATTGCCAGGCTTTATTCTTCTCTCGAGAGATACCAGGGATCGTTATTCCCGCGAGTTGAGACACAAAGATAGACATTGGTTATGCACGTACACGTGACTCGAGTGCAAGGTGTCCTACTTTAATCTTACCATGAGATTATCTTCTGAATTGCTACTCCAAACGATTGTTACAGATCAAAATTACCCCGTCTCAAGAGGGAAATTTTCTGGTATCGTGATATTCTTCTAACTGAAGTCGCTGTCGAGATACACAACGGAAACGTCTGGGGCTCGTTAGATGAAATTGGAATCTATTTACTATTATACGATCATAGTTTTTTTTTGTGTGCCCAGATGGAACGACTTGTAATGGCTATGGCAATGCGAAGTTACATTAAATGTCCAGGTTCAGAATAAGAGTAAATAAATATTAAATATAAATAAATAAGTAGATAGATGGGCGATAGAATGGTATTAGAATTTTGTTTCTTAAGGAGGGTCTAAGTGGACTAGCTTGTAGAGGGATTACAGTATTGTCTCGAAAGAAGCAACTCGGTCGGGATCGGTGAGTTGCTTATTTCGAGACAATACTGTATCAACTGGTGGGGACGATACAGACATCTACCAGGGTCAAGATTAAAATAAATAAATAGATGGATACATGAGCGATGGAATGGGTAATAGGATTTTGTTTCATAGGTAGGATTGAAGTGGACCACCCCGTAGACAGATCAACTCGTAGGGACAATACAAACAGCCACCTGGTTACGGATAAAACTGAATAAATACATAGATATGTAGATAGATGGATAGATAGACGATGGAATGGACAATGTGTTGTTTTATAGGTAAAATTGAAGTAGATCACCTTGTAGAGAGATCAACTGGTAGGAGCAATATAAACAGCCACCGGCTTGAGGATAAAACTGAATAAATACATAGATACCTAGATAAAACACTAAAATGGTGTAATAGAATTTTGTTTACAGTCACCTGGTAGGATTGAATCACCAACTGGTAGGGACGGTACAGACACCTCCACAGTAGACACCATACGCGGCCTACGTCTGGGTTAGCCTTCTCCATTTCGTAGGACGAACCTGGCTATGTACCTCGACCGGGTTTCCCTCTTTCCTGAACCCTCATGCTTCCTCTTTTCGAGATGAATACACGATGCCGGGCTGGCTTTGCCTCATTCACGACGTACCACGGGTACATTGTATTAGCAGCCGCCTATTCGGCGACCCGGATACCCGCCTACTGATGTCTCGTAAAAAAACCCGCAATAATTCTCGCTGGCTGCCAGTGCACCGCCTCCTTCTCATCCGTTTTGGTACGGCTCGCTGCAAATCAGAGTGCTTTAATGGGATTATGCGTCGTCGCCGTAAGAGAGACCACTGTATGATTGGAGTTCTTCGTGATAACAATCCCTGATGAAGAGGAACGTTCCATTAAATTAAACCCCCGAGAACAGTATTTTTAGGTAATTTTCGGGCGAATTTTAGCTTAATCCTCGAAGAACTTGGTCGGGTAGATCCAGTATCAGCACTGTAATACCGGAATTTAGAGTTGTATTTGTTTCATTGTGGCAGTCTTTCCATAGAAGCTTAAAAACGCAGGGAAAATCGTAGATTACTCAGAGATTTAACTTGGACGTCTGTGTTACTATGTTACGACCAGTTACTTTATGTGTGTGTGTTACCTACAGATTGATCTGTCTTGTTGGTAAGGCAGATTGTATTACCGTTAGAGTGATCTGTTTTATCCTCAGCTTGAACTGTTCTGTTGGTACATAAAACTGATTTACCGGCAGAGTGACCTGTTTTACCAATAGGTAGGCCTGTTTTATCGACATAGGAAACGTCGACCGCGCAACTAATAAATTTCAATAGCTTAGTACAAAGACCCTTGTATTTTCAATATAAACTATCAACTGTTCTGTTGAACTGGAACTGTTCTTTTGGTACATCAAACTAATTTACCATCAGAGTGACTTGTTTTACCGATAGATAGGTTTGTTTTACCAACAGGTAAGTCTATTTTGTCGACATAGCAAACGTCGACCGCGCAACTAATAAATTTCAATACCTTGGTACGAAGACCCTTGTATTTTCAATATAAACTATCAGTTCCAAATGAAAATTGTCAGAAATACTGTCTCAAGCATGTACTTTCAATACACTTACCAAACATTCTGATCAATCATTTGATATCTTCAAAAAAATTCCCAATTGTCAACATCTCAGCTCTCGCTCTTCTCAGTATTTACGTTCACCTGCTATTGGCAATAAACTGGGACCAATTCTCGTACGAAGAGATCGTAGAATTCAGTGGTTTGCGGAATTAACGGAAGTGCCTCGCGGCTTTGGCAGCGCCGAGGCCAATTATGAGGGAGATTTGCACGCGATCACCAAAACATGCCTTCATCAGTCATCAACAAACATTGGTGACAGCTGATGTGCTAATTGCTTCCATACATTTGAGGCCAGCTTTGGGAGGCCGAGTACACAGCCATATAAAACCGCTAATACCACGAATAGCCTAGATAAATTGGCAATCCCGCGATTAATCAAATATGGTTGGATCTTATGGGAAACTTGATTAGAACCGCAGATTGGTTCCTCATTTCGATCGATTATTACATACGTCTGTTGTGCGTTTAATGACTGCCGCGCGTACGTACGCAATCAAATTAAAATGTTCACCCTCCTTTCGTTTTTATTTTCATAGCTAGTTTGGAATTTAGATACATTTTAGTAGATTTATTTCAATTTTTCCTAGGTATTTATACACCATATATAAATATATACATGTTTCAACTTATTCATATACATATTTATAATGAAAATTTAATTTGGTAATATCAAAACGATTATTCAATTTAGTCAAACTTCTTCAATAGACATACAGAGTACGAATATTTATGATATTGACTGTATGTTCTCACAATACAGTAAAGTCTTCATAAATGCACAAATATCACATCATAAATGCACTGAAACCATCCTTAACACTAGGAGGAATACCCCTCTGAGGGTCAAGGTGTTCGATCGCCGAACAGGGTAATATGACCGTATATTCTCCGATGTTTGTTGACGAGCTTCGAACGTCGAGAATGTATGCACTCTACCATAAATGCACCAGTCAGTCTGGAGTTTGTACATTATATGGAGACTTTACGCTTTCGCTCCGTCCTCTTCTTTATTCATTGTCCTCCTCTACGATCGCACCAGTTTATTCTCGAGTCTCGAGTACGATCTTTACCATGAATGCACCAGTCAGTCCTGAGTTTGTCCATTATATGGAGACTATGTTTTCGCTCAGTCGTCTTCTTTATTCACTGTCCTTCTCTACGATCGAAGCTTGTCGACAAATATCAGAGACAATACGAACTCTATCAGAAATGCACCAGTTTAGTCTTGAGTCTCGAGTGCGAACTCTACCATGAATGCACCAGTCAGTCCCGAGTTTGTCCATTATATGGACACACGGGAGGCTGGACCAATGGCTGGTCCAATGGCTGGCCCGAGCGTCCTGACTTGAGTCAGCCACTCGCGGCTGAGCGCGCGCTACTTGGACGCTGTGATTGGTCGGTGGTTTTTCGTTAATAATTCAAACACGAATCATCATCTGACATTTTTCCAAAGGAAATTGTGGTTCAGAATCGTCTCAGCTACCCCCCATTTTTCGCTTCTTACAGTAATTTTGGAACACCCTGTATAATGCATGTTTAATAATGCCTGATTTGTTCAGTGGAAATATACAATATTTAACAGAATTAAATTTGTCAAGAAATATACGTTTTCGGAATATGAAACAAATGTATCAACTTGTATCATTTATGGTCACGTTTAACATGTAATTAACTATAATTATTAACAGTAATTTACGCAAAATAAAATCTCTGCAAACATACCTACAAAAATTGAACCCAAATGTATTTCACACTGCAAATACTATAATATAAATTTTACTTTCAATATTTCATATATTATTATATTATTATTTTTTATATTTTATATTATTATATTATATACTGTGTGCATTTTGTAGTCTTGCAAATTCCCTATAAACCCATAGAAATCCGCAGTCTAATTGTATTAATATAAAACCTCGAACTCCCACTATCATTTAAACGATTTCAGACTTACACCGTCCATTCTAATCTGCACAGTGAGCCCTAAAAATGATAAAAGTCGCCCCACAAAAATGTTAAGAACCTCCAGACACTACAGAGCTCCGCTCAAGTCCTCCGGACTTCATCAATCTCTGAAATTCAATTACGAAATGTCAACAGGAACGAGATAATTAAAACTCGACCCCGGTTCACCTCGCCCCCGAACCCCCCCCCCCCCATGGTAAATTGACCCATTATCCCGGCCCTGATGCGAGCGGAACCGTAAAGTCGATGAATTTCGCTTAAAAATTCCCTCTAAACACCTGTGGCTACGGAATTAGTATTCAGTTAGGAGCCCAGTCATAAAGTCCGGTTCCGCGCGAAACGATGGACCGTAACAAAGGACGAACAAAATCCTGGCTAACCGTTCCAAACGAAATTTTCGCGCGGGAGATTTAAAACAGGTAAAGAGCCGTATAAGTCTAACGACGTTATACATGATATATAATGGCCTGCTGGTATCGCGCACGGTGTTTTAATGGCGCGCTGCGGTTAAACGTATTACACGCCGCGTTTACCCGAGTGTCGGCGGAGACCGAGCCGCCTTTTTAAAATACCATCGTCGTCATCGCGCCCACGATACGGAGGTAGTTATTTTTCTCAGTCGGACGTACGGCCTACGCAATGATGCATTAATCGTAGACGCGGAGAACGATGGAGACGAGGGAATGCAAAGAAACTGGAATTGAGTGCGATTTCAATTTGCGGGCGTATCAAGCGCGGCTTTGTACCTTCGACCGCTCGCGTTTCAGTGATTGCGCGATGTTTAAATTAAGGAACGGGCTCCTGGCTCAAAGAATGGAAACTCGCTGAAGTGCAAAGTTGAAAAGTGCGCGTGGAATGTTCGCGATTTCGGGATTGGAAGGATGCGTCGGGGAACGATTTTTAGAGGCACGGCTGATAAGGGAAGTGCGAGAACTGTGACTCGATATCCCGAACGAAACTAACTAGGAACATCGGCTAACTGTTTCACGCCGATTTTAATGAAACTTGGATACATCTGAATAGAAATGGAAGAAGGTTACCGAAAGATACCACATGACGGAAAACTATAAAACATACTTTTTACATGAAAACATTACAGTAAAGTACAGTATGAATGCACAAACTCGGCACTAAACTGGTGCATTTCTGATAGAGTTCGTACTCGAGACTTGAGAATAAACTGGTGCGATCGTAGAGAAGGGCAGTGAATAAAGAAGAGGACGGAACGTAAACATAAAGTGTACATATAATGGACAAACTCAGGACTGACTGGTGGATTCATGATAGAGTTCGTACTCGTGACTCGAGACTAAACTGGTGCATTTCTGATAGAGTTCGTATTTTCTCTGATGTTTGCCGACAAGCTGCGATTGTAGAGGAGGACAGTGAATAAAGAAGAGGACGGAGCGAAAACGTAAAGTCTTCATATAATGGACAAACTCCAGACTGACTGGTGCATTTATGGTAGAGTGCATACATTCTCTACGTTCGAAGCTCGTCGACAAACATCGGAGAATATACGGTCATATTACACTGTTCGGCGATCGAACACCTTGACCCTCAGAGGGGTATTCCTCCTAGTGTTAAGGATGGTTTCAGTGCATTTATGATGTGATATTTGTGCATTTATGAAGACTTTACTGTATTGTGAGAACATACAGTCAATATCATAAATATTAGTACTCTGTATGTCTATTGAAGAAGTTTGACTAAATTGAATAATCGTTTTGATATTACCAAATTAAATTTTCATTATAAATATGTATATGAATAAGCTTATACATGTATATATTTATACATGGTGTGCCAGTGTAAGAACGGGCAATGGGGCGTAGCTGAGACGATTCTGAACCACAATTTCCTTTGGAAAAATTTAGGATGATGCTTCGTTTTTAAATTATTAAGGAAAAACCAGCGACCAATCAGAGCGCTTGACTCAAGCCAGGATGCTCGGGCCAGCCACTCGCGGCTGAGCGCGTGCTAATCGAGCGCTGTGATTGGTCGGTGGTTTTTCGTTAATAATTCAAAAACGAAACCTCGGACAATGTTTTTGCTGAGGAAACAATTGTTCCAAATCACCTCCTGAACCATCCCTTTCAAGGAACTCTAATATTTTTGCGACAACCTGTAGAATAGAACAAAACAGATTACTTGTAGAATGATAATGTAATAAAATATTGTGTAATAATATATCAATCTTTGTATGGTGATGCCAGCTATTTAAGAATGGAATAGAATATATAATTTCTGCAGTCTCAGAATTGGACACAAAATTAGACTCTGTCCTTTCTACCCAATGGATAATTTCTTAAGAAACCCATGTTTATCTCAATTAATATTTATTCACTAATTTCTTAAGAAGCATAATTTGTACTTACGAACCCCTAACTAATTATAAGTTATTTATTTAATATTTCTGAACTTTCATATCATGTTGGCATTGTAATGTAATGAATCTTAAATCATCGTATTTCTGATATTAATATCCACAGATGTAAATATTGCTAATAATTCCGTATGAAATTTCATAACATTCTAAATAAATAGAAAAAAATGGCTTGAACGACAAATCGGTCAAAAACGACTTTGCACAGAATTTGCTAACAAATGGATTTAAATTTTCAATTGCTTAGATAAAGACTGTTAAATCATCCCACAGAAACAAAAACAACTCACACATGGGTAACAATAATAATTTCTACTGAAATAAACTAATCTTTATAATATTAAAACAAAAATATTTTTATATATTTCTTATTAATTTATCTTCTTATTAATTTTTCATATTAATTTTCTTATTAATACAAATTTTTCTTATTAATTTATCTTCTTATTAATTTTTCATATTAATTTTCTTATTAATA
>NC_071981.1:7677328-7728566 GCF_026283585.1 Hylaeus volcanicus | reverse complement strand
TTAATTTATCTTCTTATTAATTTTTCATATTAATTTTCTTATTAATAAAAATATTATTATACCTAATCTATATAATTTAAAAAGGAAAACATTTGTATGTTTTTCTCAATAATTGCCTAGTTTGCTTGTCATTAAGTTCTCTAAGTTTACAACTCACACAAAGGTAACGATAATAATTTCCACTCAAATAACTTAATCTATATAATTTAAAAACAAAACCATTTGTATATTTTTCTCATTAATTGCCCGGTTCATCGTTAAGCACTCCGAATTTACTCGACTGAATCATTTCACTCAAATAAATAGAGGCCATTATTCTGCCAGCTGCGCGGATCAAAAAATTTAATTAAACATGTATTCGGTCGCGGTCCTTCCAACGTAAAATTCGCATATTTTATTCGCGGGCATATTCAATTCCGTCTTTTCGCCGGGAAATGAAAAACGAGCGACACGGTCCGTTTCATTTCCAGCCGGGGCTCGAAACGTTGATTCGTTTGATGGCACACGAGATCGGGGCCAGGCTACCAGAAATTATTTCCTTTTGTTTTCGAATTTCGAGTAACAGGGTTTACGTTGAAGCCCGAAGCAAGTCGACGAGCTTTTAAACTTCATCTTAAACTTGTTAATTACTGTATCCCAGGCATCGATTTTCGCTCAAATTCGATAGAACGTGCGCCGTCGAAGGCTCTTTACAACTGCCCCGAGCTGCAGAAAAACTCTTTAATTAAAAATACTTTTAGCACCGAACGGTAGGCGGAAGAAAAGTACGGCTGGATCTCTTTTTTATTTTCAGTTCCACGGTTTCTCTTCGAAAATCAAACTCATCGTTGAAAACTCGGAATTGTCTTTCTGCAGGAAAAAATGTTCACGAAGCAGAATTTGGAATTCGACGATGCTCCGATTGAGAAAAAAGAACGCCTGAAACTGTTTCGGTAGAAGTTTGTGCTCCGAGGAAGCTACAAAGTTTTTTGGAATATTCAGTTTGTAGATTCTATAGTTTGGTTTTGGATGAGAGATGTACTTGTGCAAGATGAGGATTTTTTTTAATTATTATCTTTTAAGGGTAAATAAACACTATAATATAATTTATTTTTGATATTTAATATAGCGCAGTTCATTATTTATTTCCACTCAATGTAGACTGGTGTAAGGCACACCCACGGAATTACTTATTGTAACCTAACACTACCTTAATTAAGAGAGCTTTCTTACCTGGGACACGTGCCTCGCGCAATACGCACGCTCGCGTGGTCCCTCGATTCGCGCCGCGAATCGGACGCTCTGTCAATCAAACGCTGCTCCGTGTCGCTAGGGCCGCAACCTCGCGCCGCGATCACGTGGGGAGGACGGGCCTGGGGAGTGCAAATCTGACCGCCTATCTGCATACAGCGCGCCCCGTCGTCACGGGAAAAAATGACGCTGGTATGCCGGGCAACAAAACCGTTGCCGCGCTACACTCGCCCTGGAACGGGTTACGTTATTCCAACGTAGACGCCAATTCCCAACAAAACTCGCACTTCGCAATCCTCAACACCGCGAACGCTCGCACACGTAGGAACGCACGCACTACCGCATAGCTCGGTGGAGATACTCGCACCACGACTCGCCGCTTTCTCTTTTCTCGCGCGTTTTCCAAAAATAGACACAGCACTGCTCTCTTACCCCGGGTTCACACTGCGCGAACACTGGTTCGCGTACATCGTTCGTGAACATGGTAGCTAACCCTGTTATTCACCGGTTTTCGCCGTAGTGTGGACGGGAAATGGCAGAGTTCGCTAACAAATGACCCTCCTAATAGGCGTAAAGTCGTAAAAGTAGCCTCGCTGGGTTAGGCGAAAACTGTGTTCGCGAACCAAATTCAGCGATCCACGAGGTGGTGGATTCGGCGAACACTTTCGGGAAAAACATCGCCTTTTTCCTCGTTCTTGTCCCTTTTCAAACCCTCGGAGCTTGGGCATTGCTATTCTTTCCAACTGTGGGGCTGATCTTTATAACCACCCGCAGATAGGTACATACTCCAAAGGGATAATATGCGTGACCGAAGTTAACATTATTTTCTTATTACTCATCCAAGTTTGTATATTTTTTGTTGTATCTTGATGAAAGTATATGTAATATATTAGCGAGATTTTCCTGATAAAAATGGCACCAAACACGATTCAATTCAGACAACTTTAAGTTTCATTTACAATATGCAATATTTTTATAATATTAATACATGATTTTGTGAGCCAGTAACCGATTAGAAAGTCTCTTCGAAAATAGGAAACAGATTGTAAAATTCTTGCCAGGAGATAATTAGGCCCTATGAAAAAACTAGGTAACTTTTGTAGCTATGTAAACCTGATACCCGACTTTTCAAAAATTCATTTTTTTTATGGAAAATAATAGCATTTCGTTTGTACTTGATTGTACCATCAATAGTTTCATTTGTACCTTCATCAATTAATAAATAAAAAAAATAAAAAAAATGACAAGCACTCGACATTGAGATTTTTGAAATCTGTTTTTTCCCTATTCTTTAGAATCGTTTGTACCTGTTTGTATCGCTTTTCGTTTCGTTTATACCTCAATAGTTTATGATTTATAAGCAATTGTTTATACGCGCAAGGGGAGAGTTCGTCACTCATCAATTCTGCGTATTTCTGAAGAACTCATTTTGAAGTGGAAACGTAAGGGAATGAGACCGCATTGTTTTCAAAATTAAAGTTACAGGCACAGAGGAAGAACAGATTTAAAAAATTTTGAAAATTAATTTACTCCTTTGTTACACGTACAACAATTGTTCTGTAAAATTTAAACTAGCAAAGTATAAACGAAGTGGAAAAACAGATTACAAAAATCTCAATGTCGGATGCTGGATGATTTTTTTTTTATTTTTTTTATTTATTAATTGATAAAGGTACAAACGAAACTATTAATGGTTCAATCAAGTACAAACGAAATGCTATTATTTTCCATAAACAAATGAATTTTTGAAAAGTCGGGTATCAGGTTCACATAGCCAACTTTTTTAAGACGTGAAGCTGCCAAGGGACGTAAAATGGTATTTTAAAAAATATTAATAGGCAAGCATACTATCTTAAAAAAAAAGGTCAACGAACATTTCTTGAAGAATAGTATGTGTAATATATATAGGCTGTAAGAAAATCTATTACTTATTATAAGCGAAACTCAAAATTGTCTGAATTGCGTCGTGTTTGATATCATTTTTATCAGAAAAATCTCGCCAAGATATTGGATATATTTTCATCAAGATACAATAAAAAAAAAGCATAAAAACTTGTATGAATATTAAGGAACTAATATTAACTACGGTCACGCATATTATCCCTTTGGAGTATCTCCCGACGGGTGGTCCTAAACGGTCGTTTGCTTTCGAGCATTTCCAACCATGGAAGGGATGCGGATCGCCCGAATCCACAAAATAACATCAGTTTCACAGGAGTACGAACATCGTAGATGTTTTTAGGGTATGTTCTTGTTTCGTGTTCGCGCAGTGTGGACCCGGGGTTAGAAGGCTCGGTCACGATTAGCCACTGCGTGGGTGCACAGGGCCCTTCGTCCCGAAAAATATGATGGCGGTAACGCGCGCATCGTCGGTCCCACCACCGCGGAAAATGTACCATGCTCCGGCACACCACCGTTCGAAAATAACGAGCAAGCGAAATAACGCGAACAGCTAGTTCCATTTTACGTCTGGGGACATGGACAATTTATGGTTGGCTGCGCGTCATATATATTAATTATGTGCACGCACGTTAACAACAGCGGAAATGTATGCAAAGTTTATACAGGGTGTCCCAAAACTCGGGGAGCGGTAGCGTAGGCTACGCGCTGGCGGCCGCGCTTGCACGCGAACAAGTGACTCGACGTGCATCGAAGCATCGACCTAGCGCGTAGCCTTCGCTACCGCGGCCGCTCCAACGGTCTACGCGCGCTCTGATTGGTCGGGGTTTTCGCTTAATATCTCCTTAACGAAGCCCCATCCGACATTTTTGCAAAGGAAATTGTTGTTCAGAATCGTCTCAGCTACCCCCTATTTCCGGCTCCTCCCCGAGTTTTGGGACACCCTGTATTTACTTTACCAAACAATTAATTTCCATTTGTAGAATACTCCTTAAGAGTGTATGGATATAAGTTCTATAATACAAATATTAGGGTGATTCTTAAAATGGTGAGTTCCGAATTTTAATGCTCCCGATGTCTTAAATTTTTCAAAATGACTGAAAAGAAAATTCCATAAAAATTTCAACTCTCATTCTCAATTCTCAGTACCTTATAAGAAAGAAAACTATTTGCATTTTTATATTTTGAGAATGAAATGAATGAAATATTATAAAATGGTATATTCTTATAAGAAATCGAGTGCTCTTCAAAAATGGACTCTTGTAAAAATTTCATAAGTCCAACCTGTATAAAGTTATAATCTGATAAAATTCAGAGAAGGATTTAAGATATTAAAAAATACATTAAAAATTCAGAAAAACAAACAAACGAGACTTCTCATAAAAATTTGTCTGTTTTTCTGAATTTTTAATGTGCTTTTTAATTTCTTCCATTTGTAACTAAATAAACAAAGAATATTCACACCTCAGAAGGATCATTTTAAGATTTTCTTAAGATCTTCTTAAGACTCTAATTAGATCTTCCTAACCTCACCTTAAAAATGAACAGAACACACTCCTCAAACTTTCCTATTTCTGTTACACCTTGGCAAAGTCCAGTAAATCGTTATCGAAGCATCGATTTTGTTCAAGTCTGAAGAGTTCGTTCCAATAATCCCATATAATGTTGCGATACTTCAGGCTGAAGCAGTTTTCGCTGAAATCAATATTTATAGGATTACAAGAGTAATTTCACGCTACATACATTAATCGTATCTATACGCGGGGGGGGAGGGGTCCGTACGAATTAACGGTTTGGAATATTCGTTCATTTGTTAACGTTGAATTAATCACTTAAAACGGGCTAACATAAATTATTCAATGACACGTATTATTTATACAACGGCGGACGACGTTTCTGGAACTAATTACAAGCGCGCTAGGGATTCGTTAACCGTAATTTTAATGACAATAATTGCTCAGGCATTGAATTTAGTTTGCAGTCACGTCCGAGCGTGCACACGTCATGAATGATAAGCGTGTTATTAATATTACTGAGAAGGCAATATTGATTCATGGTATATCGGGATTATGATGACAAAACAGAGCCGTTAATCGCTTTTTGTTTCGACTCTAAGCGAATCGAAATTCGTTCTCGTGAATTTTCGCGCCGTGATATTTCCTCCGGCTGCGAAATGTTTAATAAAAAATGAAAGGAGAAATGCACCAGTTTAATCTCGAGTCTCGAGTACGAACACTACCATGAATGCACCAGTTAGTCCCGAATTTGTCCATTATATGGAGACTCTATGTTTTCGCTCCGTCCTCTTCTTCACTGTCCTTCTCTACGATCGAAGCTTGTCGGCAAACATCAGAGAAAATACGAACTCTACCATAAATGCACCAGTCAGTCCCGAGTTTGTCCATTATATTGAGACTTTATGTTTTCGCTCCGTCCTCTTCTTCACTGTCCTTCTCTACGATCGAAGCTTGTCGGCAAACATCAGAGAAAATACAAACTCTAACATAAATGCACCAGTCAGTCCCGAGTTTGTCCAAGTTAATCGCTTTTCGTTCGACTCTAAGCGATTCTAAATTCGTTCTCGTGAATTTTCGCACCGTGATATTTTCTCCGGCTACGAAATGTTTGATGAAAAATGAAAGGAATGCTCTCGCGTTGCATTCTGCACTAATAATTTTACGTCGCTGAATGTTCGTACAGAGCGATTATTATTCGACGCAAGATCAAAAGTGCTGGCTCTCGTCATCTATGTAGAAAACGGGTTAACAAAGTCACGTATGAGTATCGGGTGCGTTTGTAATAATAGTAGCCAGACAATGGAAAGAAACATGGGATTATTAAAGCAGCTTTTTCTCAACTGGAGCATGCAGCTTTTGTTTAAACAAACAAACGAGACTTCTCATAAAAATTTGTCTGTTTTTCTGAATTTTTAATGTGCTTTTTAATTTCTTCCATTTGTAACTAAATAAACAAAGAATATTCACACCTCAGAAGGATCATTTTAAGATTTTCTTAAGTATGTTGTGAATCGCTTTCAATATTTTCTGTTACACGAATACGCGCGTATAATATTTTTGTTAATAGCGAAAATACAAATCGGGGAAATGTACGTGATAAAATAATCTTCTTGAAAGGGTATTCAAATGGGAATCTACATTAAAAGGAGAGTATCAAGTGCTTCTCGGAATATTTGTTTTTACAGAGAAGAATTTATGTGACGTTCTTTTTTTTTCAGAATAAATTAGGTATGTTTTAAAGTACATTTGGTGAACTTTGCAATTCATTTCTCACAGAAATCTTGGAGACGAGACTTTTATTTTTGAATAATATTTTTTCATTCCATGGGAAGGGTGACTCACAAACAAATTGACCAATCATTTTCAAACTTTACTTAAATATCGTCAATGTGAATTAAAAAATTGGAATTGAATCATGATGAACTTTGCGATTCATTTGACACAGAAATCTTTGAGACGTGACTTTTATTTTTGAATATTATTTTTTCAATCCATGGGAACGATGACTCACAAACAAATTGACCAATCATTTTCAAACTTTACTTAAATATTGTCAATGTGAATTAAAAAATTGGAATTGAATCATTGCGTAAAGTATTTTTATTGTAAAAAATTGCTGAGAGTGGTAAAAATGGACACTTTTGCATTAAACACTTTTACAAAATTTGGTTTTCGACTCGTTTTACCACAGTTTAGTTCATATTCTTAGGAAACGTGTCAACAATGTAAGAAAAATAATATAAGAAGATTTCCCAGAGGAAACAGTTGATGTCTCCAAGATTTCTGTGTGAAATGAGTTGAATAAATTACCAATTATACTTCAAAACGAACTTAAAATATTAACAAAGTCCAAAATAAATTAAGCAATTGGTTTTTTATTAACAAAAAAAAATTACGAGGAACACTTAATGTTTGGCCTTCCAATATACTATGATTAAAAGATAAATACACGATAAATTGCAAATGTGTAAGGATATTTATTTAGAGGTTCGGCGAAAACTGTCAAAATTCCAAGACAACACACAATATATCAGACAAAATCAAATCACAATACAAATTGAATGACTCATCAATAAATTACTAACACAAATTGATAAACATAACTGACAACTATAAAACATACAAACATACGTAATGGTTTCAATATAAACATTCATCCAAAATTCACATTACAATACATTACAAATGTGAGCAATAAACTAATTTCTACGCTCTTCAATTCACGCCATAAATACTACTACACACGCTGCGCCATGTATGAGAGATACGCGACAAAAGAATGTTCCATTAAAATCTGCATCAAGATCCTTTTAACCTCGAAATTACACAAGTTTCTCAGCTTGTTCCGGTCCGTCTAATTGCAATATAAGATTCCATTCAAATTATAACACCCAGCAAAGTTAATGCCACGAGCACATTTCATTAAGTATTAATGCTCAGAGCTGTGATTTAAGAAATATAATGGTCTCTCGGCGTGTAATCTAAAATTGCTCAGCTATAAAATTGCATTTTGATTGAAACGTTTCCCCGCTGAAAAGAAATTCCGCCTCCGCCTCGTTGCCCGTCTCCTTTTCAGTATATAATAACTTTGCTTTCAAGCCGCTATCAACTTCATCGTTCCGTTCTGACTGGAATATAATTCGTGTAATTCGCAACGACCGAATAGATTTCATTTCTGTATTTAACAAAAATCATGTACTGGTTGTTATGCGTATTATTTATAATAGGAGCTTAATGTGAAATATTTTTAAAATTTTGTTTCGAGTCATTTCGAGTACAGTAAATTTAATAAAATAATATAGAAAAGTATTGTTTTTTATGATAAATGTTGTGTACGAATCATATAATGAAAGGGAGAGTGCATTTGTTGTATTAAATATACTCCATTTGTTCCTGAGAATAATTTTTCCGGCCTGTCCGACCATGCACTGACCTATTTCACTGATTTCATCAACCAAGAGTTTCATTACTTGTTTACTTATGTTTGTATTATTAGAATCAGATTTTGCAAATGGGAAAAAGAACTAAAAGGATAATTCTTTGTTTGCGAATCATAGTTTACGTAGGATTTGAGTTTATGTTATCGCTACTCATTTGTAACTTAAATCTTCCTTTAAAAGAAACTGTGCTTAAAACCAGTGAGAACATATTTTAAGTTTTAAATACACAAATCTACTATATCCTACTTATAAGAATACTATTTTCATTTATTATTGCATTATTAATTCTTTTCAGAATAAATTCAATCTCAAAATAAATTAAAGCTGCTAAAATTGTAAAATTTGCAAGTAGATAGTGAATATCTATTTTATACAAAATATTTTTGAATCTGTCCCACTGTGAGGTTCCAAAAATGACCTCTTTAGGTTTACATTATTCATTCTTTCCAAACTAAATTCAATTTCAAAATAAATTAAAGCTCCTAAAATTGTAAAACACCACCTTGCAAGTAAATAGTAAATACCTATTTTATACAAAATATTTTTAAATCTGTCCCACTGTGAGGTTCCGGAATGACTTTTCCAAGGGTCTCGCTGACGACAACTTCACTGGATTTCGAATGTTTCTATCCCCGGTAAACCCGAGTCTCCGCGAGCGTAGCACAAGTCTTTTTACGTCTGGTGATTTGATTGGATTACTCGAACTCTATCCTGGCTACGTGACGAATGCGCAAGAAAATTGCGTTGTTTGAACCTGACTCACGATACGTGTCCAAAAGTGTGACTTCCGGCACGACAACGAATAAACTTCGGGACGTGACTCTCGAGGACGTGTCTTCCTATCGAGTTCGTTCATTTCCGAGTATTGTTTGCTTATTTGTAAGTTGACGTTCCTGTACAATTACTTACTCTGACAACGAGTCAGAAAATTAACTGTTTGAAATTCTAAAAAGGGATTGACTTGGTACGTCTAAATACATGTTGCAAACAAAATTATGTTAACACCAGTGCAATTTTTTAAATGTTACATAGATATACTTTATCCTGTTTTATACACTATACTATATTTTGATAGTTCATTTTTCTGTTCATTTCTTCTATTCTTCAAAATTAATTTTTTAAATATTTTACATGAATTCGTTCACTTGAATTCAAGATTGGTTTTCTAAATGTTTCACGTAAATTCGCACACTCGAATTCAAGCTTGGTTTTCTAAATATTTCACGTGAATTCATACCCTTGTTTTTCGGTGGCCTTTCGGAGTACAGAATCAGAAAATCAATAATTCAAGTAGTATCGATTTCAACCATGTAAAATAATTCTCACGGATAGGGTCTGCACCGACCTAACCTTTTATGCTCCATCAAATATTAAGTTCCTTATCAAACAAAATTACTCATACATTTTTAACTCTGCAGTCACAAATGCAATTTGTTGACTTTTGAATAAACCATCGGTTCTAAAACCCGAATTGGAAAATCAGAGTAAAAAATACGATCTTTCTTTAAATATATAGTATCTTTGTAAATATAAAATCGAAAATTAGATTTTAATTTTTCTAGAATTTAGTCTTTTACTAGAATTTTTCTAGAATTAGTAAATGTAAAATCGAAAAATGGAATTTAATTTTTTATTAAGCAGGATGCATTCTATTTTCTGTCTTTGATTCTGACAGAGACGTTTGTGAATGTTTCTGGTAACTCCACCCGGTATATCTCGTGATTCCTCGCTCATGAGATAAATTCCAAGTTTTTCTGACTGGCAGGCCAGTCGAAGTCTCCGAGGAAAAGGGAGGTGTGGTCAGCATAAGATTGCATGCTTGAAATTCATAGAAGATGTAGGAAGGGTAAATTGAAGGAGGGAAGGTGAAAATAAGGAGACGTTATAGAAAAGGAGTGAGTGCAAGGAAGAATCTAGGAAAGCAAAAGAAATTGATAGAAAAGAACCTAAGGTTTCAAAAATTATCCAGTCAGAATTGGTAAATTAACGTAACCACCTTTTTTTATTTTTTCCTGGTGGAAGAATCTATCTTTATAAATTAATAGAGATTATTCATTCTATGAATTCGTTTCATGTAATTTTTTAAAGAAATTCCTTCTTCTTCACACATAAATATAACAATGCAAGATACGAAGATAATTATCTACAGAAAAATTTATTAAATACCCAATGAATATTCCTTAGTCTTTTCCTTGTTTATCTTTCGAATTGATTTAGACATTTTATTTTTATAACGGTGTTACCAAACGTTTCACTTGACAATGTTCACTTTGTGTACATCAATTCGTAACGTTCAATTGCCTCGACAGAATGCAGCATACTCATTGAGTAGGCAATGGCACTGAACCCGTAGCGACTAGATGCTTGATGTGCTCCAAATGTCCCAGTGCCACGTAGCTCTGGACGCACTCCAGTACAAGTGGTAATATCCAATCGAGCGTCTCGCAGTAACCATGGAAGAAGCTGAATTACAGGACTCGTACTAAATATAGCAATAACTAGCACAAAGGACTTCTAAAAGCTACATAGATTTAGACATCTTACAATTAAGGAAATCACAGGGGTTTAATTTTGTTTTTAGGTTTTGAGTTTTGAGCTCATAGTTCTTAATATACGAGTATTAATGCAAGGATATTTTTGGGTTGGGTATGAATATATTCCCTTAATGTGATCCAATGTGCTTGGATATTCTTTTATTGGATTCTTTAATATGTAGTCCTACGTGAAAGGATATTTTTTTTTATTGATTATGAATTTATTCCCTTAATGTGATCCTATATACAAGGATACTCTTGTATTAACTGTGAATATATTTTTCTAATATGATCCTACATGAAAGGACAATTATTTATTGACTATGAATATATAAACAAGGAAATTCTCTTATTGTGTGTGAATATATTTCCTGAATGTAATTCTACATCCAAGGATACTCTTGTATTGCGTATGATTATATTCCCTAAACCCTTTGCCCTTTGGCACAAGTGGGTCTCGTGGTAAAAACATTGGTCCATAAACAATAAGTACGAGTCTCACTCTTGATACTTCGTTCGGATTTCCCAAGTGTGATAAACCTAATTTCCTTTAAGCTTGTTTCTGTCAGTAGCTTCCCAAGCAACTTTAATTTGTTGTGTTTTCTAGCAACAGTTTTTAGTACTTGGAGACGGTCCAACATGAGCTCTACGGCAACACCTTCTTCTGGACTTTAATTTCGAAGCATCGATTATATTCGAACAATGCATACTTTCTCTTCTAGCTGGTCCGTTTCTACGTAGTAGTTAGAGATTTTTTTGTGGATGATTCACAGGATGCTGAGCACTTTGTCAGCGTCAGACGTAGGAGTGCCGTAGCTTGAGGGTACCAATTTTTTGCGATGTTAACGGTTCATCTTGGGAACTCTTCGGTAACGATCATGACTCTATTAAATACTGCTTTCGATATTCAAGGGAGCACTAGATTATTAATCTATTATGAAAGGTTTACGACTAAGACATTAAGGAGCTTATTTTTAATGAAGCTCCAAATCAACGAGTACCTTTTGGAAACTACTTTCCATACAATTGTAAAATAATTCATTACTGGATTTTATTGATTGGTACAATTTTTTATTTTTCTCTTTTACAAATGTGAAGATCACTAGATAATAAATCTGGTATAAAAAGTTCTCGAATAAGAAATTTTGGACCTTGTTTTTTAATAAAACTCCAAATCAACGAGTATATTTTGGAAACCTCTTCGCATAGAATTCGGAAATAATTCATTACTCGATTTTATTGCCTAGTAGAAATTCGTATTTTCTTTCTTTTTGCGGTGTTTGTACTATTTCCCATTTGGTTTTATTAAAATCACGCTTTCACAAATGGAAAGAGGTGTATTTATTATATTAAATGTTTTTTATTTGTTCCTGAGAATAATTTTTGATTTGTGTCTGACAATGCACTGACCTATTTCACTGATTCCACAACCAAGAGCTTCATTATTTGTTTACTTACGTTTGTATCATTAAAATCAGACTTTCGAAAATAGAAAGCGGTGTATTTATGACATTGAATGTTCTTTATTTGTTCCTGAAAATAATTTTTCCGGCCTGTCTGACCATGCACTGACCTATTTCACTGATTTCATCAACCAAGAGTTTCATTACTTGTTTATTTATGTTTTTATTATTAGAATCAGATTTTTCCAAATGGAAAGAGGTGTATTTATTGTATTAAATGTAGTCCATTTGGTCCTGAGAATAATTTTTTATGTGTGTCTGACCATGCACTGATCTATTTCACTAAGTCCACAACCAAGAGCTTCATTACGTGTTTACTTATGTTTGTATTATTAGAATCAGATTTTTGCAAATGGGAAGAGGAACTAACAGGATAATTTTTTGTTCGCAAATCATAGTTTACGTAGGATTTGAGTTTATGTTATTGCTACTCATTTGTAACTTAAAATATGTTCTCACCGGTTTTAAGCGCGGTTTCTTTTAAAGGAAGATTTAAGTTTTAAATAAATCTTCTAATTCTACTTATAAGAACACTATTTTCATTTATTATTGCATTATTAATTCTTTTCAGAATAAATTCAATCTTAAAATAAATTAAAGCTCCTAAAATTCTAAAACACCACCTTCCAAGTAGATAGTGAATATCTATTTTATACAAAATATTTTTGAATCTATCCACTGTGAAGTTCCAAGAATAACCTGTTTAGTTTTACATTATTAATTCTTTTCAAAATAAATTCAATTTATTTTCCTTCTTTCCGCGATGTTTGTACTATTTCCCACTTGGTTTGAAGATACCTGCAGAAGCTCTTGTCTTCGATCTCGTAAATCGAATTGGGGGCTTCTATTATTAAAAAAGAAAAATTTTAAAACTTCCGTTCCCATAACCCTTCAACTTCTACATATCTCGCGAGGTTTCTGAATGTTGGATGAAGGTGTAGGTTCTTGGTCGCTGGTCAATACTCCTTCCTGCGCGATATCCACGTGAAGCTAGGTTAACCGATGCAGTTTTGTAGCTCTGCTCGATGTTCGCTCGTCACGGGGTTCCCCGCTGAATGACCTATATTACGGCGCCTTTTTTTTCTGTGAAAGCGGCTCTTTTTATACTTCTCTCTCGGCGGAACCCGCCACCCAATCAGCTTTTTCCGGGTTCCGCGTACGGAGTTTTATTACCCCTCCGTACATGACGGTCTCAGCTCGCCTCGCTCGCCTCTAAACCGTGCTATTCTATGCTAAAAGTTCAAGCTTAGAACAACAGAGAACGCAAATCGACGTTTAATGGGAATAAAAAACTCTTTACTTGAGATTGTTGCTCGTACGCAGCGAGAGGAGCTCTGAAGTTCGTTGCGTTTTTTACGTCGTAAATCTCTCGTTCTATTCGTAAATTTGAAAAAAAAAGTAATAATCGTAGACTGCCAAGATAAATCTCGTGAAAATATCTGCTAAGTTAAAATTTCGCCTTGAGATTATCGAAGATTAGATAATTTATCTGTCGTATTATTAAAATTTTATAATGTCGCAAAATTTACGAATCCTAGCCAGATTTATTTTCATTGTTTTATCCCCTATAGGATTAATTTTTTTAGTTCCTCAATTTTGTCTCGAGAATATTCAAGATTTGGTAATTTAACATCTGTCGTAATATTTAATATTTTAATGTCGAAAAATTTATGAATACTAGCCAGATTTATTTTCATTATTTTATCGCCTATAGAATTAATTTTTTTAGTTTTTTAATTTTGTCTCGAGAATATTCAAGATTAGATAATTTAACAGCTGTCGTAATATTTAATATATTACTATCGCAAAATTTACGAATACTAGTCAGATTTATTTTCATTTTTGTCTCACCTATGAAATTAATTTTTTTAGTTCCTTAATTTTGTTTCGAAAATATTCAAGATTACATAATTTAACATTTGTCGTAATATTTAATATATTAATGTCGCAAAATTTACGAAGCCTAACCTGATGTACTTTCATTATTGTCTCACCTATGGAATTAATTTTTTTAGTTCCTTAATGAAAAGTCCTGTCAATTAAATTAAAGTCATTTACAATCGATCTCTCTGTTGGAGTAAGATCTCTCTACCAAAAAATCATTTTTTGTTTTATTTCTCGTGAATCAGTGAGTTGGAATCACTCCTGTATGTTTCATCAACAAGCCTGTTTTCAACTGTATATAAATTGTAGTATTAATGACTAAATAATGGTTAAAAAATTATATGTGTGTCTAATGAGTAGGTTTGTTTGTGAGAGTTAGTTTTGGTATGCGTGGAGAGTGAGTTAAGTTGGTATGCGTGTGAGGAAAAGAGGTTAGAGTGAATCAAGTTAAAAAAGCATGTGCGTGGCATTAATGATGCCTTAATATTCTAATCAATTATTAAATATATTAATCACAAAGATTGTCCAAATTTGTTCCACCTTCCCACATTGTTGAGCAAGTTTGTCTCTTTGTTGCCTATCAGCGACATCTAGCGACTAGAGCGCCGGTCTGCTAAAGAGGCTCCGATGCTCCACCTTGCGAAGATCCAATGCAACATATAGCGACGTTAAACCTAACCTCTTTTTGTAAACTTGCTAGGACAATAAGACTCTTGACACTGATTCACCTTGTGTATGTCACCCACTGCCTAACAAGGTTTATAAACAGTAATAGATCTTATAAACATTCGTATTGAATGTAAAAATAATTTCTAAATATGGCTACATTAACCCCTTAACCTTTTTTTCATACTAAAAATAAAGATTCCTCTTTAACGAACACTTCTATATCACATTTCATATTATCTAATGCGTAAAAGTGACACAAACGCGATCGCGAAGCTGACAATACCGCTGCCCATCGATTTTGCATTACGTATCAGCGATTTCACGCAACGTCAGCTACGAACACGTAAGATTACGAGAACAGCTGCGTCTATCGTTAAGTTTGCTGCGTTAATTTCACCCGTTATAGCCTATTATCGATTCTCGTTTGCTCTAACGACGAGCTGCTGTGGAATACAACAGGAGAGCAAACTCACGTGTGATCCAACTGAAAATTGATGGCGCAGTTGAGAGCACACCTCGCGGGCGTTAGCATTCGTCATGCCTTGGATTCGCACAGAATCCTTTAAATAATCATCCACACCAAATTGAACGAATGTAATCAATAGACGTCTCTTATACTCTATTGTAAAACCGACACGAGTGCAAGTTTTATTTGTGAGGCTATTAACCGGTGGCTGCCCTCTCCCCTCAAATAATAAATATTTATATTAAAAGATAAATAGGTGAACAGGAGGATTATTAATCAGATCTACAAGAAAGATTCAGTAGGAAGAGTTTCATTTAAAGAACAAGTGTTTAGGAGCACTAGAAGTTATTTCGGAGTGTTTAGGAGAAGAACAGAAGACAAAGCAAAGACCAAAATTATTTCTAATCGTATTTCTAATCCTAATGAATTAAATAAATGTTTCCTGTATAAATAGGAGAAAAATACAAAACAGAGTAAAATTGGAATTTTTGCACCTTTACTCAATTGTTTCTAAGTCCGATATTTATCCATAGATTTTCTTCAACAAAAGCTTGGTTTCTTCGTAAAAGTGCAGTCTATACGTAAACAATAAGAAACTGGACATAACTTGACAGTGGCTATTTTTAAATGGCGATGGAAGAAATGTTTGTGTTCTATTTTAGCCGAAATATAGTAGTTTTTCGTATATATTACCCCATAACGCTTAAACTATTCAACCGATTGGAAAACAATGTGAGAATCAATTGTTGGGAATTCGATTACCTTTAATATGGCATCTTGCGTGATCCAATCGGACGTTTCTAACTCGAGATATAGCCTAAAATGTGAAAGTATTTCAGAAAGAAATCGAGAAAAAATTCAAAAATTCGTATAAAAAAAAAGCTATCCATGGAAAAATTGTGCCATTGAATTTACATTTTATTTTTTATTTCCTAAACTACTGTAATCATACAAAAAATACCCAGGAATCTAACCTAACTATTGAAGCTAAATTTTTTTTCCTCTGCGAACAGTACAATAAGAATGCATAAAACTGCGTAAAAATCTACTGATAATGGTAAAAAATAGTCCGAAGCTTCGCATGGCGATGACAGTCAGACGTAAGAAGCCCAACAAAAAGTAACATATGCGAACGCAGCAGCCATAGGGCGACATGCGATGCACGACAACCGCAACATACAGAGGACCGCGAACTTGGCACCAAAAGGAAACCGAGATTATGTACATCGATGCAGCTACATTAAAACTGTAACCGTGAGCCGACATGCTGCAGTCGCCAATTCGCAACCAGAGTTACGTGTGCTTTGGTTACCCCTGTTACTTTACCTGCAACCTGCAAATCCTGAGCACTTTCTCGCGATTTCCAGCTTGATTAATGCTTCTGGAGGTGCACTATGTGCTTCAACGTTTAACTCCGGCATTGGCGTAGTTCGGGATGTACTGGTTTTATGTGAATTATTTTACCTCGTATCGCGCAACATTTTGACACGTTTCCAACGGTATTCGTCATGGATTTTATAATTGATTTTTAGAGTCTATTTGAGGAGAAATTTAGTCCGTGTATGTATGTGTGTGTATTTTTTAATCATATGTAGGTTACGTATTATTTCTGTTCAAATCGAGGTATATAAAACCTGGATAAAATTGTTTATAACGTGGTCTTGATTACTATTTCAGGGGAGGCGTTCATAATTCAGGGCAGGACGAATGGTCTCTTGTTAACATACTGAAGACGTAGAATTGCACTAAATCATATTGTTTAACACAGTCTCTATCGATTTCATAGGCTGAAACGCTCGATATTCGCGTTTATATGAAACCAACGCCAACGGTATTCCAGCAACCTGAAATCATTGGAAAACGTTTGTTAACGTACTGAACACGTAGAATTGCACTAAATTTCCTTGTTTAACACAGTTTCAATCGATTCCATAGGCTGTCCTCAATTAGCAGGGGATCAGGGTAAGCTGTTATCGTATTCAGGATAGTTCGTATGATTTTAGTATAGGGGGAGATATATTTAGAGCGAACTCTTGATAAACTTGATTCTGACATTAAGCATGTATCTTAGACATTTCAGGATTTCTACTTGTCATCCTTGTAGTAGTCTATAATTAGAGATGAATTTTTATCATCAGTCACCATCAGTCTTAATCAACATCCAATAATCTTCATCAACCTCCATCAATTAATTTTTACCTCTATCGGTCACAGTATAATTGCCACCAATCGTTTTTGGGAAGATGGAACAAATTTGAACACTTTTTCTGATTAATATATTTAATAATTGATTTGAACATTAGGACATCTTTAATGCAACCCACATGCTTTTTTTAACTTGATAGACTCTAACCTCTTTTTCTCACACGCATACCAACTTAACTTACTCTCCACGCATACCAAAACCAACTGTCACATCATTGTCAATGCTCGCTAATCGTAATAATAATAAAAATTAAAATGTGAATGAAATACTTTCATCTATTTTTATTGATATACAGAATTGTCGGGTTTCACACGAAATAAATACACATTTGTAATTACTATTTAATGTAATAACTAGAATGTAACATATTCGAAGTGGGACACGCGATACACGGACTCGACGTGTCGGGAAATTTATGCGGAACTACGCCGCATGAGAAGAGGCAGCACATAAAACAAAAGAAAAACATTAAACGAAAAGAATATAGGTCGTGACAGCTTGCGACACCTTCTTGTAATCCTCGATCGGTCGGTAATCACGGATACTATCTATCATCTATCAAGAATTATTCACAACTCAATTTGATTACTATTTGTGCCACCACAATGTGAAATTATTTTCGATTGTGTTAAATAATCATGTTACCCAGAATATAATACATAAAATCTGATATAAAATTATTTATTCTAAAGAAATTTCCAATCCACACAACAATAACAATAAAAATTAAAATACGAATGAAATGCTTTCATCGATTTTCATCGACATCTTATTACACAGATAAAATAAGAAGTTCACTGGTAGAGATTCGCCGTGAATAATCTCGCGTCCATTCCGTCCAGCACGTAGCTGATACAAACGCGAACCTTTCGAAGTTTCTTTCACCTCGTCGGTATTCTAACCAACTTCGAGTCCCCTTTCGTATCGGTACACAGTATCCATTTAACTCGGCACTCTTCGCACTTCGCGCCTTTAAAGGCGGCGGGGTATCCGTGCATTTTCGCGCACCGGTACAACACAAAGAATCTCATTAAATTTCAGTCTCCCGTAATTTCGGAGTCCTCGGCGCCCGCCAGGCACTAAAATCTCCTTTCACCGTGCGAAAAACATCACCGTGCCTCGCGACGAATAGAGAAACTCCACGGAACTCGGTCACCATGCTCGAATTTTGAAGAAAACGTGCTGGAACGAACCGACAAGCTCGAAGTGATTCCGATAGGAAACCGAGGCGCGCTCGAAACATGTGTCGAGACTTCACGGTTCCTTTCGCAAATTGTACGACAATTGCGACGCCAGCCGAGCGGAAATTTTTGTCGAATTATTGGCAACCTATCGCGAACACAATGGATACTTTGATTTACGCGACGCGTTTTACATGGTGCAATTTAATTTATATAAAATTGTGGTTTATATTGTTTTTATGTAAATTATTGAGCCTTTCACCGTACAAATTGATTAACTCTAGTTTTTGAAAAATCTTAAATTTGAGGGTCAAAGCACTTGGTATAGTCACAACTTTTTATGTGTATAATAACTTTCCTAAATAATAAAGATTAATACGATGACGCAACAAACATTATTACATCACGTTATTATTTATTATTATTATGTTTTTCTTTTCTCGGCTCAAATGTATTAACATGTTGGTCGCCATGTCATCGAGAAAAGGGTGACAAGACTTTTCATTGAGGAACTAAAAAATGTATTTCGAAGGTGAGACAGTAACGAATATCAATCTGGATAGTTGTAAAATCAATTTTTGAGGTTAGGAACACATGGTTGGATCTCTAATCAATGAATTGTCACTCCGCATACACTTCTTATCAAACCGTATATATTTTAATTAAAGAGAAAAGAAATTACAATGTCATTAAGAAACACACAATATAATTATGAAAGAATATATTTGCAAATTAAAGAATGAAATTTTATACATATTGCACGTGGCACACGCAAGAAGAACGAAAAAGGAACAAGAACGTATTTCATATTCTTCCGGTAGGTGGCAAGCCTAGCATGCCACTAATCTGTAGTATAATGAGGCGCGTAATTTAATAGATAGGATTCGTAAATTTTAACGAGATTGCAAAAAGGAGTTTCTCCACAAATATTAAATTACGTCATTTCTAATTGTATCCAGACAAAATTTAAGCCTCGTAGGAATTTTGTCGTTGGTTACAAAAATGATATTAGGACGAGTGTTAAATTATTTAATCTTCATGAGTCTCGAGACGACATTTCAACTCAATAGAAATTCTCACAAGCATTAATTAGGCAAACTTAACGGAAATTATTTGTTGCACGTAGATAATTGACGAGGAATAACGATTGTTGGCAATTATATACTGATACTAAAAGCTACTGATTAGAAATAAGCTAAATATCTTAGATAATTAGTTGATTAATTAATTGAACCTGCCAATATAAATACGTATCTGATATTGGATGACTAATTTTACAAAACCCTGTTGGTAGCCAAGGAAAATAAAAAGTGTCCAATAAAATGAATCGAAATTGGTTCAGCATCAAGGAAAATCCAGATTGTCATTGTCAACAGATTCGCAACGGTTGCAACCCGTCGTCATTCCGTAACTGCGAATGGCCACTTTTTGCCCCCGCAGAACGCTGACGGTCGTTTTCACTGAAAAATGAGTGTTTCTTGCGCCACAGGGTCGTTCGTCGAATTACGCACCATAAATTAGAACAAGCTGCCCCCGGGATCCTCGAGGTTGGGAAAAAAAATGGATGTTTCCACGAAAATCGTAAAGGTGTTCGCGAAAGAAAACCGTTTGCCCGTGGGCAAAGGGGAAATGCATGATTACTCGAATTTTCTGCTCGACTCTTCTGCGAAAGTGTCTGCAATTTCTCGGCAGCCGCGTCGATATTTTGCGAACTCTTTTTCTTGGCGATTTGATGCCTCTCGGCACGCTCCATTGGAAACGAATTCGAAGCGTTTCGCTGGAATTGAAGCTGTCCTGATTTCTTCTTTTTTAAAGCGGAAACACGATGGAGAAGTTTAATCGAAATAATGTAGTAGGGAATAGTTGATGCTGAAATTTTTTACGATAATTTTACGTTGTCCTCTCTGTTGAAATTTTGTAGGTTTGTTTTAGTCTTTCATTCGACTTCTGATAGTTTTATTTAATTTTCTTGAGGTCCTTTTCAGAGATGCCTGTGGCGGTAAATAGTCGGAAATGGGTTATATATGTATGAATGTTAGGTGGGACTTTTTACTTGTGAGAAACTCACGGTACTTCGGTGTCCCTCTAGCGGTGAGGATAGGAGGCGCCATCACACTGCAACCTGACAGCAGTGCTGGATTATTTTGAAAAATGGTGCACAACGCACTCGTTGCAAGTTTTAAAGTGAGATGAATAAATAAAAGCACTGAATGGATCCTTGTCTGTTTATTTTGAGGTAGAACGCAATGATAAAATAAATAAATTATTCGTGCTATTGACATGTGATTTTTAGGAAAATCAGAGAAATTAGGATAATATCTGAGAATAGATAGTATCTAAAGTACTGGCCTTACCCAGCTTCTTCTAGGTAAGGCCGGATGTTTGGAGATCGGTCGGGAATGGCTTATATATGATGTTAGGTGGGACCTTTTACTTGTGAGGAACGCGCGGTACTTTGGTGTCCCTCTGGTGGCGAGAACAGGAGGTACCATCACATAAGTAAAGAGAAGTTTAACCGAAATAATGTAGTAATTGTGGACGCTGGAATTTAATACAACAATTTTATATTGTCACAATTGTACGTTGTTACTATTTTACAATTATACCTTGTATTTGTTGTATTTATACCTTGAAATGTGCTTTATATTTTCTGAGTATATCCCTCTGGTGGCGAGAACAGGAGGTGCCACCACACTAGTAATCAGTATCTAAACCCTAAAATCTAAACGGGTATCTATGTTTGTAAAAATATTGGAAATGTTGTGGAAATTTGGAAATAAACATTTAAACAAACAGCTTTAAATATTAAACCTTTACTTTCGTAAATGATACAAGCGACATAAATTTATAATATAATTACTAACAGTTCTTTCACTTAAATTCTTCAAAGCAGTGCTTGATACATTCCAGGAGAGAAACATAAACAGATTCGGAAAAGTATAAAAAAATAATTATCGCTCCATGTTTATTAAAACAAGGGTTAAATCAAATTAACCTGCTCGCTATTCATTCCCCAAAAGTAATACTACAACTCCGGCGATAATATTCTGATTACTTTTTCGGAAAAAAGTTTCGCCGAATATGGCGATCAAGCCAGCCCCCGTTCTCCAGTTGTTCACAGTTTCCCCCTCGTTCGTCGCGTTTATGTGTCTCCGGGTTCATAAACGGAGCGCCCGCGGGTGACGTTATGGCATTTCTGTCGCGCGTGCATTCTTGCCCGTTAAATACGCCAGGACGGCGCAGAATGCGGGGAAAATCGGCTGGCAGGGATAAGCTGGCTGAATTGTTCGAGGATGACAAATATGGGAGCTCGCGTGCACGTGCACGTTATCAACTTGAGAGCTGCTCCGTTCCACTTTACATTGCCTACGAACTTTTTGGGGGGAAATAGTTTGAGAACGCGTTGCTACCGAATTGGCTAGTGGGAATTGGGGATCCGCTAGAGCGCGAGCTGAAATCGAATTTCCGAAAATTTCGATCGAAAATTGTATCATTGTGTTTTTATTATTCAACTTGGCGTTGTGACTCCTTATGGCTCTGTGTAGATTACAGGAAGGAGAGAAACATTTTTTTGTTATTCTTCCTAATTAATCGGTTTATTCTTCAGTTAAAGGGGGCACTACCAGCTATTTTTTTATCAACTAAGTAAAATTTTACATCTTTCGGTACATTTTTTTTGGCTATGCCTTATCCGATCGTACCCAACCATTCTTTAGGTTCTTCTACAAAGTCTAAACTACAAAACAGCGATGAGTTTTTTTTTTCAAGAAAACATTGTCAAACAAAAACAGGGCGACTTTGAAAAAAAAAATGTTTTTTTATTTTTTATTTTTTGAACTAAATCCAATTTTGACAAACCGCCTCCGCTGTTTGGTAGATAAAGCGATTTTGCGTCAAACAAAAAAAGTCCGGACTCGATAGGTCAACTGTAGTCTGAGTAATTGGTACCGAAATATCAAAAAGTACGATTTCTTTTTAGACACCTTCAATAAAATAAATACCAATTATTTATCCGTATAATATGTACATAACCTATTTAGTACTATCAGTAATTTCAATCTAAAAATGATAAACAAAAACTGTCTAGTAAATCCTCAACCATTACCTTCCATCTATAGTATACAAGGTGATGTACTTTCGTTAATGTTGGTCCAGAGTCACAAACACGTGGGATCGATTGCTCGCGCAAAAATGAATCGGAAAATGCCGTACCACTTTGCAAACGGACGCTTTGTTACTCAGGTACAAGCAATCGAAGTTCACTCGCGTGATTTCTGGCACGTGCTATGTTCGTTCCAGTCAGTTGATTGCGCAGCTGCACGTGCGCTCACTGGCTTCCGAGAAACGCGTTGCAGTGCGCTCACGCTGGTGAAAACTTTATCCGCTTATATCTCGAGGACTAAGCCCCGGATTGAAAAATGTAAAAGGACTTTTTCATTCGAATTGCCATGAAAAATCGTTCTTGATACAAAAAAAAGAGTTGGAACTTTTATAACGTACTTCCATCCAGAATGCTTGTTCCGTCCACAGCGCGATTCTTGGACCTTGAATCTTCGAGGTTGTGAGTCCGGTTACCCTCGGTTAAGCGGCGCTATTGTTTTGGAACGTCACGTGCTTACTTAATCCTTTGACTGTGAAGGGCGTATATATACACCCTCGAGAAATGGCATCAGAGAAATGTATATATTCGTTAAATCGATTTTTAAAAAAATATTAGCTTATAGGGAATGATGAAAGGAAACTTTTTTGTATTTACAGTTTATTTATAGAACGCTTAGTTTCGAAAATAAAAATTGAAAAGTTAGAGGTTCGTTGCGAAAATTGAATTTCAGGAAAAAAGTTCTTCTAAGTTTTCAATTTATATTTTTGAAACTAAACGTCCTATAAATAAATTGTTAATATGAAAAAGTTTCGTTTAGTCATTCTCTATAGAGTGATATTGTTTTTAAATGCGATTGTTCGACCGTAATATATAAACCGTAAATATATAAGAATTTCGTCTTTCTAATCCCTATAAGCTGATATCTAAAATCGTTCCGCGGTCAAAGGGTTAATCTCGCCTGAATGATTCAAATATTAAACTGAATCAATGTCCCCAACGATGGACTGAATAATTCGATTATTACAGCACGACTTTCACAAATACTTGCGAGTATATCCCTTTTTATAATTTCTCCTTGAACACGGGGATTCCATACCCGTATCCTTTTTAACCAATTAAACCTAATTTCTCCATTTGATTCTCGGTTTATCGTCTGTTCCAGGGGAGCACCCAGCAGCGATGCAGCACGGGAACTCGAGCAACAGCGGCGCGGCAACGAGGACGCTCGCGCTGCTCCTGCTGCTCCTGCACGCGGGCTCGTTCGCAAGGTGACTGACCGATCACGAGGCCTTGCAATAAAAACGCGATCAAACGTCGTCTCCCCATCGCGTAATCGAACAAGGACAGGACGAAAGTAAGATCGGGAAGGAACCAACAGCGAGGAAGCGACGTCTCCGCCGACATCACCTCGCGTGCCCCTCATGTATCACCTTTGATCTTTCTTTTAACCGATCAACGAGGAGAATCGAGCCAGCAGGTCACCATCGGAGCTCTCGAGGCACTTCGACCCTGATGACCACCGGACCTGACTGCTCACGCTTTCCACGGACGTTCCGACGATTCCAGATAGTGAATCGCCTCTCCGAAACTCGAGAATAGCACATCCAACAGGTGATGAGTGTCCTCGGCTTCTTGTTTGTATCCGTAGGTATTCCGAGTCGATCGGAGAGCGACGCTGTGAGGAGAAACTGTTCCGAAGTAACCTTGGGCCTGGTCTCTTTGTTTGCGGCGACATCTGGCCAGGCTCGCGCGAACTCACACGAACTCGATTTTGCTTTACGTTCGAAGGAGAGTGGAGGGGATGAACGAAGACCCCGGGAGACGGGTATTCGACAACATGTAAATGGGTGTTTAGTATGAGGCAGTTGGACTCGGTGCGATCCGTGAAATGTTTAGCGTCTACGATAATCAAGGATCTGCGCGGTTCGTTCTCGTAATTAACGGGCACACCGGATGGCTGCCAATTTGGATGTGTGCCACGTTTTCAGCTAACGCTCCGGGCTATTGTTTAGGGAACGAGGAGAGGAGAGGGGAGGAGACGATCATGCGCGATTTGGACCGTCTCACCTCGCCCGAGAGATTTTCAGGCGCTTTTCGGGAACACGTCGACGGTTGATCGGACCAAGTGGAGGGGCTCTTTGCTCGAACGATGCGCGTCGCGACGAATTGATCTTTGAATTCGCGGTGTCGATCGCGTTCTCGTCAATGTTTTTTAGAGTCGAATAACTCGTTGGAGAAACGGGTGGGATGGTTGCGTTGCTTGCAGACTGTTGACCGTTCACGGTTGATCGGACCAAACGGAGGAGGCTCTTTACTTGAAATACAAATTTTTTGCTGAAGTAGACAGACGGAATGTTTGGAGGTTATTATGTTCATGACAAGGTAATGGTATTTTTGTTTTAGAGAATTAGCGAGACACTGTTGCATTGGTGAAATATGAGTATCCTATCCGGATGACATCTGGGGAATTTTTTTTTGTAATAAAATTTTTTCAAAGGTCTTGTGGATTTTAAATTGGTAAGACATGAATGAAGTGTGCAGTAATTTTTGTAACTTTATCTTTACACTTAATTGTAGCCGAGAAAAATATATTCGGAATATGCTTCATGTCTTAGATTGGAGTACTTCTACAGTGTTGGTAAATTGAAACCATTTCTATCCTTCGTAATTGATTCTATCTAAACCGTAATGGACACTCGTGCAACCGTTTAGTCATTCATGGACCTGCTTTCTAGTCCACTAGCACAAACCCTTTAATTTTGGAAAACGATGCTTCGACTTCACTCGTTTACTCCATAGAACCATAGGATTTTAGGTGGAGAACAAATTGATTCCAAGGTGGATAAATGAAATTATATATTGATCAATTCAATGTATATTTCGAAAGACTTAGGGTGGTCAGCATTTATATTACAGAATTTATTTAGGATTTTTCTTTTCTTTAAAAGAAAGGTATTGGTGCTTGAAAGTATTGTACCAAAATACTGAATATATACATTGGTATTAATTGTACAGTTTCTTTTGAAGTACTCATCCCTCGTATTGATGAAATTACAGCTTGATTAGTTCAATCTATACTATTAATAATTTAAGATGGTCAACATTTATATTATAGAATTTATTTGGAATTTTTCTTTTTTTTTTTGAAAAAAAAAATTTTCATGCTTTAATGTTTTGTACCAAAATACTTAATATTTACACTGGTACTTATTTTACAATTTCTTTTGAAATACTCATCCCTCATATTAATTAAATTATAGATCCAATGTATACTTTTACAAACTTAAGATAGTCAACATTTATATTATAGAATTTATTTAGAATTCTTCTTTTTTTTTTAAAAAAAGAGGTATTCATATTTTAAAGTCTTATAATAAATTTAAACACTCACTATTTTTACTGATACTTATTTCACAATTTCTATATAAGTACACATCCCTCAAGCCCAATTTTAAAAATAATTCCACGAAAAAGTAATAAAAAATAAAATTTCTCGAGGTGAAACACTAGGTTTACGCAATTTCTCAGTACCCTCACTTTCCTCGTTTCCTAAATTTCGCTCCCGAAGAAGGGAGCGAAATTCTTCTCATCACCTTTATATCTATTTCCGACCTAATTTGGATTAATTAGATTCATATCCTTGTTTTTTTACACCTATTTGGTTCTAAAAATTCCGAATGCGTAAAAGTGACCGCGTTCCGTTAAACCCGGTGTTAATAAAGTCGTAGCAACGCGTCTCTAAGTACCAAACGCGAGCGCAAACGCAGTTAGAACCACGCAATCATCGCAGCGGTCGGTTGTGGAAACATTTATTTCTGATCCCCCATTACCGCTTTGAAGTTTGCTCACACGTACGGCGATGGTATCGCGATAAAGGCAGTCTTTCACGAGGGGCTACCTGTTCCGTGACAATTCCACATGCAGCCGCAATAATTTCAGCCGATCAAACGACGCACAACGGCACCAGGGGTTAACAGTATCGTTTGACAGTGACAAATGGCCGAGCCAACGAAAGGACGAGAGAAATTAATAGGCGCTGGTTTAATACCGCTCCTATTCGTCGATTCCGACGACCCCCTCGTGTCGACGAAGCTAAACCGGGCTACGCTCCTCCAGCAAACAATTCCCCGGTTTAAGAAAATCCGCGATCGCGCGGCGAACGCCCACGTCGATTTTTGCTCGTTTGACGGGCAAAAATGGACTGCATTGTGGGTTGTAATCTCAGGCAGGGGTGGACGAGCCAGAAGAACTTTGGAAACTGAGAATTGATGAGCTGCTGGATTATGGTGGCTCGCGTTTTTCGCGTTTGCTTCCATTTTGTTGTGGCTGCACGCGGATTTGTACGCTTCTCCTCTGCTTATGACTGCCGGCGATTTAGCTGCGATCCTAGGAATATGTATAGTGTTTGGAAACCGGGGGAAGTTCGTACTCCGTTTTTATCTCGTGATTCGCTAGAATTCTCGGTGACGTCACTTTTTAGCGGAGATCTGAAAAAATTGGCGAAATTCGTGGGGTATTGAAGATTATTCATATTTGGTCTTTGAGAATGTTATTCTTCGATTGTGTTTATCATTGATTTAATTCTAGTGTGAACCTATTTATTTATTAAACCTTAGAAGCCTGATTTTTTGAAATTAAATTTAAAACGGAATGTATTTATTATTTGAACAATTTTGACAACTGACGTTTATTTTTTTAACTTGAGTTCAAAAGAACTTTATATACATGGTCAAATAACATAAACAAACCAATTGGAAGTGTACAATTCGATTTAAAAGTCCGGTATCAAATTTGAAACTTGGGGCATTTATGGGTTAATAACGTAGTTATGAATGCATTTATTTCATTTGAATTTATATATTATTTTTAGTATTGCACTCTAGATTGATAGATTTTACTCTTCTTGGTATGGATGACCAAATAGTTTTGTGATTGTACAATCGTTGTGTACAATTCACGTATTTATTAATAACGTGGTTCTGGATGCATTTATTTCATATGAATTTCTATATTATTTTTAATATTATACTCTAGGTTGATAGAGTACTCTTCTTGGAATGAGTGAATCCTTTTGTGATTGTACAATTGTTATACCCCTACTTATTTATTAATAACCTTGTTCTGAATGCATTTATTTTATTTGAAACTTGTTATAATTTTCAAATTTTTACTGTATAATGTTTTTTTAATATGAACACTTCCTACATGGATAGTTTCAAACAGGAATTTTTCACGAGCGCCATTGCTTCGTTTTAGGAGGCACCAGAGCGAATACCGTAGAATTTTTCTCTCCGGTAGCAACGATTTTAATTCGCAGACTGTACATTTTTAACGATACAAACCCAATTTGGTCCCGAAAAGGAACTTCAAAGATTGTTCTGCGCCTCGTCCATGGATGATCCTTTCCATCCAATTCCTGCAACATTTATTTTCTTCTCCTTCGCTTGTCTCTGATATTTATTAATAGGAAATATATTCTCTCAAAGCTTTGCTACTGAAAAGTCACCTTTAATGATACTATACCATTAAAGTTTATACGAAATTGCCATCTTCCTACTCGAAAAAGTAAATCTTAGCCAAATAAAACATTCACTGTCGGCTTCCTCTTGACGATGTATTAAACGATGCATTTCGTGTTTCAAAAATTCGACGTCCTTACATTGCAGCCATTGTTTAAATGCTCCAATTATTCTCGAATGAAAAATGTTCTGTTATTTTCTTTTTTTTAACAAAGAGTTTCAAATGGCTCAAAAAGGCGATTGTCCATTGGAAAAATGTTCAGCGAACATGCTGGCAGTGGTAAAATTTGATGGTCCGATGGAATTGGGCAAAAATGCCGCTGTTCTGTTGTGACGTATGATGCGTGCAAACGAGTGTTGCTGAACAAAGGAATAAATCTCTGTCAGAGATGGGGAAAACTTTCATCTGTATAACAAATATCGAATAAATAGTAATCAACTTTCGGTCTATTATTCGTTCAATAAAAACTCCAATATGTCAGTAATTAGATTATGCTTCACGTTCAACTACTAAAAGCCTCTCCGAGTAACTAACTAATCGAATGCTGCAATAAATTGGTTTGAGTTTTGATGAATCTTCGTTGCGGAGTTATTTTTTATGCTTACTTTCCATGCCATATAATGTTGCTGTTATTGTTTGACGCAAATTTAAATAATAGTGATGATTAGATTGAGAATTTTATTTATTCTACAATCCATAGTATAATATTGTTAATTTGGATAATAATTAAATGATAATAGTTGAATATTATTTGAATCATAATATTTGAAATTTGAATGTGCAAGAAAATGCACACAGTATGTAATAATATAAAAATATAATGAAAGTAAAGTTTATATTATAATATTTGTAAAGTAAAATGAATTCCTATTTAAATTCTGGAGATTCTTAACCTTTTTACGGGTGACTTTTATCATTTTTAGAGCTCACTGCGCAGATTAGAATAGAGAATGTAGTTCTGGAATCATTTTAGAGATGTGATAGTGAGAGTTCGAGGTTTTATGTTAATATAAATATTAATTCCACTACAGAATTTGCAAGAAACAACAAAATGCACACAGTATGCAATAATATAAAAATATAATGAAATTAAAATTTATATTATAATATTTGCAGAGTAAAATACATTTTGGTTCAATTTTTTTATATAAGTTATTTCATTTTGCATAAGTTTGCACACTTCTTGGTTACGTTTAGCACGAGTTTATATCATAAATGTATAAAATCTGCGGTCTAGTGATGAATCGTGCAACTATGTCAGTTGACCATGCTCGAGTTGGCATAGTATCCAGTCGTTCAATTTTGTCACCTTCCCCATTGTGGCCTGGTGTCGAGAAACTACTATAGTGGTAACTCCTAAGTTCGCTACAAGACCTCGAGTTGTTGTTTATAGGTCAGCTTCCACCATGGCTCCTAATTGATCTTCGTTTCAAACGGATTTGCTCTCCCCCGGGGCTCATTTTACAGATTCAGATCCCCAGAACGGAAGTTTTCGAGCCACCTCTGTGTCTCTAATAATCCTATCAGAGCCCTCCTCGAAGCCGAAATTAATGCTTCTCTGTCTCATTGAATATTTATATTAACAGTCTGTTGTGATACTGATACTCGCGTGCGTTAATGTAAATAATGTTTGCATACAAGAATTTAACACGTCGACTCGGGAGAAAAATTTGTAAAAATCAACAATCTTAAAACTTTGAGACTGTTAAGAATTAGATAATTTAACATTTGTCGTAGTATTTAATATTAGTGTGTATTAATGTATACAGGGTGTCCCACGCAACTGGAACAGGCTGTATATAAATAGTTTTGGATGGTGCATAACATGCAATAATTTTATGCACTTTTGTGCATGGGTGTATCAGAAAAATGCAATTGCACTTTTTTTACAAATGGAAACCTATAGTTTTAATGACATAGATTGATGCAGTTTCTTGTGCTCTACAAAAACGTACTGACATACTTATGCCTTAAAATTGTTTGTTAGGAAGTTATTGACAGAAATAGTGCTAGATAACTTCTACCATTAATAACTTCTTAACGAACAATTTTAAGGCATAAGTGTGTTAATACGTTTTTGTAGAGCACAAGAAACTGCATCAATCTATGTCATCAAAACTATAGGTTTCCATTTGTAAAAAAAGTGCAATTGCATTTTTCTGATGCACCGATGCATAAAACTGCATAAAATTAGTTGCATGTTATGCCCCATCCAAAACCATTTAACTTTCATTTATAACACTTTTCCCTATTCCCAACCGTTTAGAAGGTACACCCTGTTACAATTGCGTGGGACACCCTGTATAATGTTTGCATACAAGAATCTAACAAGTCGACTGCCAAAAAAAATTCATACAAATTTCAACAAAGTTAAAATTTTATCTCAAAAATTTAAAATTAAATAATTTAACATTCCTTTCAAAAATTAAATAATTTAACATTCGTCGTAGTTTTTAATTTGTAACCTCCCTAAATTCCATCGCTATTTATTTTCATTATTGTCTCAACTATCGAATTAATTTTTTTTAGCGACCAACGCGTTAATTTAAAAATTTCTTCCGTATCGCGCGCATACATCGATTCCGTAGAATAATAATAATAATATTTCTTTTAGCGATCAACGTGTTATTACAATTTGAAAGTTGTTCCCGTATCGCGCGCAGACATCGACCGTTGAAGGATCCCGATGCTTAAAGCTCGTCCCTAGTAAATTCGCGGTATCATCGCGCAACATCTCAATTATGTCGCCTTTAACCACTCCGCCGTTTTCAGCCTATCTGCCGCGATACCAGCGACAATAAACAGACTGGGAAATTCGACGAGTCGGAGGGTCGAACGCCGTTTCGCGCTGTAATACTCGCGCAAGCTCGTTTACAAGCCCCATCAGCACGGAGAGGGGGAGGTGGCAAGCATTATCCCGCTTATCCTTGGTATTCCTTTTACCAGCGATAAACAGGACTCCCGAATAACTGGAAACGCTTACGCGGAACGAAGTTGAGAACACAGCCGCGGTTTTCACGGATTCTTGGATAAGAAGCAACGTATTTTCCCTGCTTCGGGATCCACCGTGACCCGAATATTACGGCAAAACCTCGGCCCCGGAATTCCGCTCGAATGCCGGAAGCGAGCTGGTGTCTTTCTTTGCCTCGGAGTTCACGTGCACATCTGCCGGGCAAATATTTAGGGCTTCATCGAGTTTGCGGTCCGTACGAGATTTGTCGATAGACGGTGACCACGAAATTCGGGAAGCTCTTCATAATTATTTATTAATTATTATTTGCGGTGTTAACGACTATATCGATTTTAATGATTGCAAAATATTGGGTTGCCTGTAAAATTCATGTCGATTTTTGGTAGGTGGAGTAAAAGGTGGAAAGGTTACAGAACGAAGTGGTACCTACACTATACAAACTTACTCATGACATAAAAATGAAAAATCAGTTAAATATATTAAGAAATATAGAAGTTACAAAAAATGTTTCAAACTAAAGTTGTGCGTATTTTTACGTAGAATGTGATTCGGAGATAGAAAACATGGGTTTATGATAAGAAAAGACAAAATGACCTTGAAATAACCTTGAAAACGCTCACGTATTAAAAAACAAGTAGCACCATCTGACTTTCCACTCGAAACACTAAAGGACATGTGTCAGTTTGTTTTCTTTTTTGAATCACGTGTCCTCGAGATTGTCTACAATCTGAAATTAATCGGGACACCTTGTATATTGAAAAGAAGAGACTATAAAATATTACAAAATAAAAATTAATTTCCTTACGCTCCTATTTTTCGGTATATAATTATTAAGATTCTGAATTACTGCATAACCAATTAATATATTAAAGATGGGATATTAGAACGTATTATGACGTAAAAGGAAATTTATTTATACTTCTACTTGTCAATATATATAATTATTACGTGTCTGAATTGCTGCCTGATAAATAAATATATCAAAGAGGTAATATTACGACGTATTATGACGTAAAAGGAAATTTGTTTACACTTCTACTTTTCAGTATAAAATTATTACATATCTGAATTGTTGCATGACAACTTGATATATTAAAGAGGGGTGATTAGGAAGTATTACGAAGTGAAAGGAAATTTATTTCCACTCTTAAGTAGTTGTCGGTACATAATTATTGGAACTCTGATTTGCTGCACGTAAACATGCCAACGCAGGCATGAGGTTGGAACGCTATTGGCTCTACGTGCTTCGTAACTAGTGATTGGTGGAATAAGTAATTAACCACATTGATTCTACCAAATGGAAGCCATGCTTCTGTGGTAGACATCAATATGGAGCTATAGATCGAACGTAAACATGATCATTACTTTTCACATAGGGAACGCTGTTGAGTAACTGCAAATGTTTATTAACATTGAGGAGCATGCCAATGTATGTAAACAAACTATGCATATAAGCACCGAAGATATGGCAAACGTAGAACTAAGTTATATGTACAGTATACATAAACTAAGAATAGAACATGTGTGTAAATATTGTATAGTATTTTAATATATACACAATGTAATTTAAATAAGTGATTATTTGCATATATGATATGTTTATGTATACAAAACGTGCATGTAACATGATCAAAATCGTTTCTTATGTTTATTCAATAATTTTTGAAAGAATGTCTTCTCTATCATTTAAATTTTCATCGAGCAATGATTGCAAATGTTAAGGTCTCAAAAATCCTCAAGGAATTACAATATTTATAATTCTATACGTAATTTGCATAAGTTCTATTTTATTTGTATTTATTCAGGATAAATTCTCTTGCCAGGTGGTTTTAATAATTTATCTTCCGTGAATAAATTAATCTTATGTATAAAATTCTAGTAGAGAATATATTGTCTTGAAATATTTTATAATATCGTTATTGATAAGGTTTTTAAGATATCGAAACGTTGCAGTGAGTAACGTGGCCCCAAAGCCTCTTTAATGATATAATATTTATTATAATAGTGTTCTCAGTGACCGTGGCGGTAAATATTCGAATTCGTGATGTCGTGCACGTTTAATTGCTTTCAAATGTATCGTCAATTACAACGAAGTTTCCTAGCCCTTGATCACTGTGCATGCCCGAGTCATAACCAAACCACGTCCACTTTACGATCGTTTCCAAATTACGGATCTTAAACGCTTCGCTGACTCGCTTACCAAACCCTAGTCAACCATTGTAGAGAACTTCGAATGCTGATTCATCGCTCTTTGTTAGCGGTTCTCAACGTCCTCCATGTCGACGGTGCGATTTTTAGTTCAACCCTTAAATGCATTTCTATTTTTAGAATTCAGTTACAGTTCCTCTTCTGAAACTCAAAATTATTTAATTGAATTTTTACCCATTTTGCCAAATTTTACAAACTTTTATGTTGACATTTATGAATACAAAAAAAACAAGTATATATTCAAATTAATTATTCAATTATTCAAATGAATTAATTCAATCCTCCTGATTGATTTTAGTAAATCGACTTCATTTATTAAAGCATTCCTTTAATAATACTAATGTATTCAACCATTAAATATATTTCTATTTTTATTATAAATAAATTACAGTTTTTTCTGAAACTCAAAATTATTTAATTGAATTTTTACCAATTTTGACTTATTCTAAATTTTACAAAGTTTTATATTGACTTTTATGAATATATAAAAAAACAAGTATATATTCAAATTAATATTTGTGCAAGCCTCTTGATTGATTTTAGTTACTTTACTTATAACTCGTTCTATAGCCACAATCAAACATGGTTGCAGTTCCTGAGGGTTAGGCTAGATCAATACTACAATAGAGAAGATCTACAAAATCTACAAAAAAGCTAATTTAAACAATTACCAAAAATCATCAGGAACCCACTGGAATCAATTTGTTCTATTTTATATTATAAAAGCTGGTTGTTTTTTCAGAACAATCGTGCTCGTAATTGACTGACCATTCCAAACCCACTCAAAATTTCGACTTGTTCATTAATTTCCATTCTCGATTCTCTCAGCCAGATTCGCAATCTCACTGGGAGAAAAAATTGAAATTTCCACAAATTTATTTGCTCGAGACTCCTAACCGAAAAATTTGTACAACACCCAGTTCCCACATACACAGTAAATCACATAAGTATTCGTACCCTCTGTGTCTATTGAAGAAATTGATCTAAATGAAGTGACGGGTTTGATGTTTCCAAATAAATAATTTATTATAAGCACATACACGAATAAACCTTTATATTTATGAAGAACAATTTATTCGATCACACCAAATTTATTATTCAATTTAGACAAATTTTTCCAATAAACATAGAGGGTATGAATATTTATTGAACTGACTGTACATATATACGTGCAAAGTATTTTCACGTACATACGTTTATAATAAATAGACTGCGGATCTTTATGCAAAATAAAATCTTCGCGAACATGACTACAAAAGTTGAACCTAAATAGAAATTTATTTTATTCTGCAAATGTTATAACATGAACTTTACTTTCAATCTTTTTTATATTCTTGCATATTGTTTGCATTTTTTCAGTTCTTGCGCATTCAAATTTTCTAAAAATGCATAAAGATCCGCAGTCTAATAATAAAGCACCTGTTTGGGAACGTCAAATCTATTATTTAATTTATACAAACCTTCATCAAGAGGCATACAGGGTTCAAATAATAATGAGACTATGTATAATCTAGTCTCTATAGAGATTTCGCTCATACCTTTATTGGATCTTCCATTTTTTATTTTATAAATCGAATATTTATGTTATTTGGCGAATTCTCTTTTCGACATTTATTCCACTTTATCCCATAATGCGCAACGGAGTATTTGCGAACGAACGTATTTCTGTTTTCCGTGGAAAGGTAATCGAATTTCAAGTTCGTTTTTTCTATAAATCCTGACGCGAGGTAAAATTGGAAGGGTTAGCTTGATTTCTAGGTCAGCCGGCGTTTTCGTGTGTCGCCTTCTGCAGCGCGTTGACGCGGTTGGAGCAAATATTGTATATTTTTATTTTTTCGTTTTGTTTTCGGTGAGGGGAGATCTCCGAAAACGTTTCGACGCGGAATTCGATTCGGATAATGTGGCGCGCGAGGGGTTTTTACAACGTTCCTCAAATTTCTGCTGGCTGCCCGAGCATTTTTATAACTCCGGCGATTCCTGTTGGTTGCGTTTTGGCGCTGTCGGTATGAAAGCACGAGTATATCCACAAAAGCGAAGAAGACAAACGAGCTTTAACTAGCAAGGTGCGCCTGTAGGTCGTGATCCACTGTGACGCAAAGATTTTTCCAATACGCGAACAACCTTTTATCAATACTGATGGGATAATATCTACTATCTGCTCGGGGGGGGGATTTTACGACTCGAAATTGAATAATTCAGAGTTTCATAGGGCAGCTATACAAAGCAATAATGAATTTCTGATTAATCCTTTGGGTGCGGAACGATTTTTGCTGGAAACTCTAAGAGGCGTGAGTTCAAAAAAAATATCACCTTATAGAAAATGACGAAACGAAGGTTTTTTGTATTTACAGCTTATTCATCCGACGTTTAGTTTCAGAGATAAAAATTGAAAACTTAGAAGAACTTTTTTTTGACATTTCATAGTGGTCTCATCCTGTTTCTGTTATCTTCAGGAAAACAAAACAACAATCGAACAATCGAATTTAAAAAAAATATCACCCTATAGAGAATGATAAAACGAAAATTTCTTGTATTCACAGCTTATTCATACGACGTTTAGTTTCAGATATAAAAATTGAAAACTTAGAAGAACTTTCTTTCTAAGATTCAATTTTTGCAACGAACTTCTAACTTTTCTATTTTTTATTTTCGAAACTCAGCATCCTATGAGTAAAATGTAAATATAAAAAAGTTTCGTTTCATTCCTTATAAACTAATATTTTTTTTAAAATTGATTTAACGAATATAAACATTTCTCTGAGCCCATTTATCGAAGGCGTATATACAAGTGTGTTATTTAGAAGAAACTCGAGTAATTAAATGTTATTTACTGATGATAGGATTTACTTTACTGTGAGGTTTAGGCAGTGAAGCTGGGACCCAAAACACTGCACTGTAATTTGTCTTCGATTTTATTTTATTATACTAAAACACCAACTCAAAACTTTAATAGAAATAGAAGGTTTAAATAAAATTCACTGATCAATAGGTTGAAGTTGTAAGCCATCCCACAGACAATCTGAATCAATCGTTCATTATTAGACTGCGGATAATCATACACATTCATATTTCTATACATATATGCAATTCAAATAATATAATAATTTTAATACAAATATAACATATATTTTATTGCTGATATTTTATGTTTTTTTAATGTATGCACATCCTCCTACACTATTGCATATTTTCTATTGTTTCGAATGCATAAACTTTCGCAGTCCACTCGTTCCATAGTCATTCAGTTATATTAGGTTGTCATAAAAGTTTCTTTCACGACTTACACGCACCTATTTTGTCCTTTTATATTTATGTTTCATCTCAGAATGTACTACCTCATTCTTCACACTAAAAAGTAAAAAGAACTGGAAATGAGGGTAGCTAAGATGATTCTGAACCACAATGTCCTTTGGAAAAATGTAGGGTGGTGCTTCATTTTTGAATTATTAACGAAAAACCATTGACCAATCACAGCGCCCGAATTGCGCGCGCTCAGCCGCGAGGGGCTGGCCAATGGCAGGTCCAATGCTTGACCCGCGCGTCCTGGCTTGGAGCCAGCCTCTCGCGGCTGAGCGCGCGCTACTCGGGCGCTCTGATTGGTCCGTGGTTTTTCCTTAATAATTCAAAACCGAAGCACGATGCGACGTTTTTGCAAAGGAACTTCTGGTTCAGAATCGTCTCAGCTACTCCCCATTTCCGATTCTTACACTAATTCCGGGACACCTTGTATATTACATACCAATAAAACGAAAAAAACTTTTGTCACAACTCAATACACACTCTCACTTTATCATGTCCATTAAGGATTTGCATTTCCTCCCAAATCTTTCAGAATTAATTCCAAGAAAGGACATGCTATTTCTGACATTTTCCTTTCGCACAATGTTTATACGTACATTCCAAGTAGATCAATTTTGGAGACTCAATTTTGGAGCAATATGACCAGTCCCCTCGTCGATAATACTCTCAACGTGGACTCTTTCAAGTAATCAAACCTCCATCGCGTTTCATTTATTCCAGAGCCGTATAATGTACTCCATGTTCCACCCAAAAGTCTCAACGATTAATAAACAAATACCATTTCGACTTCCACAAACCGGCTCGTTTCAACGCGTCGCCCGCTCGTATATAAATTCAAGAAAATTTTCTGGAGCGAACCGAGAGCGAGTTCACCGCGGCAGATCGTTGACTTCGGATCGGCACCCGAGGCCACCACATATCCGTGTACGTTTAATAGACTCGATAAGTTCTAGCATTAGGCACACAGCGTCCCAAAATGGCGCGCGGAGCACCGACGAACGTTCCAACGTGCTGCGACGCGATTTCTGACACAAAGTACCTCGAGTGCGCAGTTGGACAGAATCGCATTCCTACCAAGGAAAGATGGAGTGGAGTATTGTGTATCGATATTGTGCAGTATGAATATTGCGACGTGGTTAGCGACACCGAGTGCGATAAATTTGGATGAGGCCTGGTGCGATGGTCCAAAACGCTTCGAATCGCTGCGATGGACGCTGAGGGTTGTTGGGAGTGAGCTTTGAAAGCAGCAATTCTCGAAAGTATTCAATTCATTATGCATCAGTTTTTTAGGGAATCTTATAAAAATAATTTTTGCAAAATTTATTGATGGAGTTGTACTTGATTTGTTCTGGTGTGTTGATTTCGCGTGGAGTTGTTTAAGACTAGACTAAAATTCGTTAAAATTTTAACGAAGTTAATATTTTGTCTTGAGACTGTTGAAGATTAGATAATTTAACATTTGTTGTTGTATTTAATTGTTTAGTCTCTTCAAATTCACAAATCCTGTGCTTTACTTCACTTTTGAATATTTCTTTTTAGTTCTTTAATGAAAAGTCCTGTCACTCATTTTTTGACAGCGAATATGTTAAATAACTATGCAGAGTTAGACATTTATCGTTTGAAGAAGAGAAATAAACAATTTATTGATATACACTCCTCGTCAAAATTAAGGGAACACTATAATTTCCCGACAATTTTGGTAATTTCTAAATGGCTGTATCTCTGTGAAAAATGGTCGCAAAAAATATTTAAAAAACGCATTTTAAATCTTGAAGTTTCTAGTTTTTGAATCAAGGACTCAATTTTTTTTTTGTCAATTATAATACTGATTTATCAAGATGAAGCGTAGGAAACGAAGTTTCAGAAAGTTTTTCCTAGTTTGGCCGTGTGTACTAACCAAAAATTTTTTTTCGGATAAATCCAATGAAAGTCTTTTGTAGAGCAAACATTTCTCTTTAATTTCATATTTTTGGTTTTGTTGTACGATTTGTATTGGCCAAGTTATTCGCTATCAAAAGAAATAAGGAAGTTGTTACCATTTTCCGTAGAGATACAGCCATTTGAAAATGACCAAAATTTTCGGGAAAATATAAATAAATAAATTTAATTTAATTTAATTTAATTACAGTGTTCCCTTAATTTTCACGAGAAGTGTATAAATAACCAAGGAGAATTTTTTTTGTTTTATTATAAAGTAAAATTCCCGGTATAGAGTAGAGCAAACTATTATGGCCACGTGAGCACGTGGCAGACACGCAAACTAGTGGCGCCACATGCAGACGTAACTGCGCCGTGGTTGCGCCACTGGCACAGGCGCCGGCGCCAATGGTGGCGCCACTAGCAAATACAATCGCTTCTATCTCTAACAAATTTTATTTCTCGACCTATTTACTCGACTTATTACACCCAGAATCTTTTGCTCGGTCTAAAAAATTGATCTCATATCTTATATTACACTAAAATCAGTCTAACGTTCGTTTCTCACTATCATACGAGCCGTTCACTGCACAAAAATCGATTAACTCCACCAGCCACATAAAAATCGTAATATTACTGACGATTATTTTTTGGCTGTTTTTTTTTTATTAATTTTATACGCCGTTAGATGAAATCTACATCTGCGTTTATGCATTCTACAACATTTATTTTAATTTATATTACAAAGGGAATTTTAAAAAACAATGTACATTATTTCGGCGCATTTCTCGACTTTCTGTTTTATGGTCGATTTGTGCAACGAACAGCTCGTGTATCAAATGGTACGGTTTAAATTATATACAGGGTGTCCCGGGAGGTTTGAGAGGTGATTTGAAACAACTTTTTTCTTAGCGAAAATATTGTCCGAGGCTTCGTTATGGAGTTATTAACGGAAAACCCCGACCAATCAGAGCGCGAGTACGGCGGTGGAGCACCCGCAGTGGCATAGGCTACGTGCTAGGCAGCCGCGCTCTGATTGGTCCGGGGTTTTTGTTAATATCTCCTTAACGAAGCCTCAGAAAAAGTTGTTTCAAATCGCTCACCCGAACCACTCCTTTCAAGGACTCCAACATTTTTGGTACACCCTGTATTCGAACAGCTACGTACACGCGAATGAAATTCTGTGCAACTCGGTTGATGTTATCACGTTTCATTGCCTCACTCCAAGAGGTTAAACTTGAACTCGATGCTACACATGCACAGCATCCGAGAGTATCAGGAATCTCACTTAAGGGAATTACAAAAGTTATATCGCGGCCATTTGTATCAATAAGGATCGAGGCACTTCACCGTCTTTCATCGTAGACGTTTTCAAGATGCTCGATTGCCTTCGAGGACTGCCGTCTTGAACGAACATTCAAAGCGAGAACATTGTCGCGATCGAATTGCCTGCTTTGCGAGACACTCCAGCGTCCATTGGTAAATCCGATCGTTGGGTAAACTGTCCGTCTGGCGTCGAGGCAGCTACTTCAACGTGTTGGCGTTGATCGGCGTCTCTCAATATGTTTATACTGCGACTTTAGTCAATTGAACGTCTGCGCGAGTGATTAATCATCGTCGGAAGTCGATAGTCTGACCGATTGATTTCAAATATCCGGCTTTGTAAATGCGAAGTGAGAGCGTGCGAGCGGCTGCCTGCGAAATCTGAACGCTGTAGTAATTAATCGTCGACGAACTTGCGATACCACCGTGAAAATTTTGTAACAGTATACTTTCCCAACGTTTCTAGGATCGTACGTGTTCGTTTCGAGGAGGCGCATTATTTATTTCCTAATTGAGTGCGACGAACACGCAAAGTCACGTGATTAATGTTATCGAACTGTACGAGATTGATTGAATGGGAATGGATGAAGAATTTACGAAGCTAATTTTAGATTACGCATTAAATGCACGATGAATGTTACGTGAAAAGTTATCCTACTTCGAATACTAATGATCTGTTTCCTTGGTCATATCATGTTGTTATGTGAAATAGTTTAATACTTGGGATTACCTGCGATATATACGGTGTTTCTTTTAACTTGACCATCAGAGACTAACTCAGTTAAAAGAAACGCTCTGTATGCTGCTACACGAAAGTAGAAATTTATTTGTTAACACGTTCACTGCGGTAGCTAGACATTGTATGTTAGTAAAAATATGAGACCTGGGGTGAATTGCTTGTGAAAAAAGAAATCGAAAAGTCCTTTACCATTTTGCGATTCGAAGCTTAGTTATCGAGATACGAGCAGTTAAAGTTTCTCGTACCTGAGCGCATGTGCAGCGGCGCGATCAGCTGATTGAGATTTAAATGGCGCGCCAAGATTCACACTACAAACATTAATTGCTCATATCTCGGTAACGAAGCGTCGGATTGCAAAATGGTAAAGAACTTTTCGCTCTCTTTTCTCGCGATGAATCGACCTGCGGAATAGATTCCATGTTTTTATCAACATCCTGTACACAATGTGTCCCATACCTCATCGAACGTGTTAATACATGTTATCTAAGTTTATTTTATACATAAGTCACCCAAAACCAATCTGTTACAAAATTTCGAACGAACACTTCATATTAATGTTTCATACTTTATAGCAATAATAATGCGTTGTATGTGTGCGGTCCGTAACGATCAATTATCCTCGCAATCACCGTGAATCATCTTTAATTGTTGTTATAAGGGAGATGTGTTCGTCCGTGTACACCAGTGCGACAGGTCGCAGTCGGATTGCGACAGAAAATACGTAGGACGATTTTTAATGTGTAATTATGGGGAATTTCGACGTGTTGATTCGTTCTAGTTGACGGTGTGAAACGAGAATTGTGAGGTAAGCGCCACCACGGTGAAGCAGAGGCATCGATGATGCATCGTTAAATAAGGTTGTAAAAAATTATTGTAACTTTAAATTAAATGAACAGAATGAAGTTTGTGCATCGTGAATGTTGCGTTCCTGGAAGATTATGTGAACAATTAAAAAAGGAAACGACAGTTTCTCTGCGGAGATACGAAACGATCGAACAGTGTGAGTTAGTTTAATTTCTGAAAAAAAAAGAAAAATGACACAGGATCACCTTTAAACGAGAGACGTTAACGTAACGCATCGCATCTTAAGAAAATGTTTAACCTCTAAGTGACTAAATCGTATCATAACTGGTCTATCCGTGTACACGTTCTCATAGATCATTGACAATGAGTCGATCGCAACGGATTAGAAGTGAGATCCTGCACTCATTCGCGCAAAATGCTTTATTTCATGTACAATATTCATGTATAAATTTAAAGTAAAGTAGTGGAACAAATTAACAAACTTTCTTTGAACTTTTTTAGAACTGACATTTGGCAATTGAGGAATTGACGTTAATTAATATTGTTTTGTTTATGTTCCTTGGTTCCACATCAAATAAAAAGATGATTTTTATAAGCTTCAGGCTCGTATTTAAATTTATGAACCAGGTTCACGGCATGCTTCGTTATGATAATAATAATTCACAGCCACTGTGGTCTGTGGCAAGCTTCATTAAATTAAAAATATAATACTTCAAATTCTAATTAAAATCTATGTGTACTCTAGTAAACATAAAATAAAACAAAGAGGATTGACATTGACATTATTAAATAAGAATATTAAATTTTACTTTCAAAGAAAACACTTGACTGAGCATTCAGAATATCTTGGAATTTTATTAAAGCAATGATAATTAGATATATTATACTATACATTAAATTAAAATTAGATCAAAAGTGTCTCCATTTAATTCCTCAATTGCAAAAAATTCATCTTAAGCAGATGGTCCACGAGCCTTTAAAACTGAATAACACTCGCTACAGAGTAAATGCAGAAGAAGCCAACTTTACGTATTTTTTACAGTAAAACTGGGCGGTATAATAGTTCCACCGTGCGGCGAGGCTGCAAACTTATGGCGCTAGTAGCGTAGCACAGCTGATGTTTCTCTATAAAACGCAAACTAGTGGCCCCACCAACGCAAACCAGTAGCGCCACCAACGCAAACTAGTGGCGTTACCAACGCAAACTAGTGGCGCCACCAACTCAAACTAGTGGCGCCACCAACGCCACTAACGCAAACACGTCACTCTACCCATCCTCTCTACTTTTCCTTCACCATAAAATACCGCACACTCTACCAGAAACCTATTCTGACTCAGCAGCCATCGTACATAGCTATCGAGCACAGGAGAAAAAATAATCCAACAGTTATTTCCTCAGTTACTTTTTTTACTGGAGCGAACGACACTGTTTTACTCGCTCCCAGCTCGTTCAGGCTCCTCGCGCAGGGCCAGAGTTACAATAACATCGTACTTCACCAGGTAAATGAATTTATCGTCGGAACATTTTTACTATCGTCGATAAAAGAGATTCGTCGCCGTAAAAATTTAGCACAACCAGCGCTCTCGCGAGCAGAGGGAAATTGTGTCGTGTCGTTTGTTCGTGTTACGCCTCGGCTATGGCGTAGGTGCAAAAGTTATCGTTGTAATAGCAATAAGCTAGTCCTCTAACATCTGTTCAGAAGTGGCGAAAGCATATCTGGACCAAAGCTCTTGAAACCTGGCTAACGGGGTGCTGGACTGGCAACATGCACTTAACTGGTTATAGTCGGATCAGAGTCAACCAAGAGGCGATCCTCGCTGGGTTGGTTGGCTACTACGTCCCTTCATCTCTCGCCTCTTCAGGGTCTATCCGTATTTTGTACTCGAATAACAAATAGCTCAAGCTGGGAGGTCTGTGTGGAACTACACCGGGTCACTTTGTGGAAGCTCGTTAATAATTGAGAGCTCCGACTTCATTTTTAATACTTCTGTAGGTAGATTTGCACAGTTGAAATTGTTTGAAAAATTATTCAATAGGTTCATTTGATAGAGCTAGTAGTTTAATTGATCGGGAAGTATAGAACTATTGAAAATGAAGTCAGGACATTTAATTTATCAGCTCAAAAAATATTGGTAGATGGATTTCATAAATAGATTTACACACTTAAAATTGATTAAAAAATTATCCACTAGTTCCATTTAATAGAGCTAGTAGTTTCATTGATCAAGAAGTATGGAACTATCGAAAATGAAGTCAGGACTTTTAACACATTTTCAAAATCTAGCATCAGATTAATACTAATTCAAACTTACAATATAATAAAAAGGTTTCTTGGTTGTAACAAAGTTTCTTTTAATATTGATCCCTATTTCTTTACAAATCTGCTTCGCTTGACTTCGCGTGTTGTACATCCGCTCCAACGGGTGTTCCATTTTAATCGTTCCACGTGATTACCTCGCAAACTATTGGAAACTTCGGAGACGCCGCCATCCGGAACAAAACTGTGCTGACCACAAGATGTCCTCCTGGAAACAGAGTAAGTTTCATCCGAAACATTTGCCTAGGTAACCAGTTGTTCGAGGTGTAATCGTTCGGCTAGGTCGAAATGGAACACTTCTGCAAGTTATTTACAACAGTTCCTACACGTTATTTTAATGTATTAATATCTCCAGCATCTTTTTATTTTTTAACATTCGGAGCATTTTTTGGAGGTTTACTTTTTATTGCCAACCCCATATTTCGATAATGAATGTATTAATGTACCCAACACCTTTTTATTCGTACTATTCAGAATATTTTTCAAAGTTCTTCATTTTATTTTCTACCCAATATTTTGATGAGAGAAACTTCGAACCGTCTGTTCTAATGTCCAATTGAATTTGTGAATCATGAAATGGCCTGTGTGACAAAAGTTCGATCAAAGAAGCCGCGGATCCTATATAAGCAACTCGGCCGGCCACGCTACCAAAAAGGCTGAGCGATAAGGCGCCAGTCTTATAAACAAGAGTCGAATAGGCGAGGACCTAGACGGACAAGGGATCACTCGCTGTTCGGCACTCAACGAACAACGATCTAGCCATAAACCATACCATTAGAAGACATCCTATTAATGTTAATAAAGTACTTTTATAGTTGCAATTATTAATCTGTTGGTAATACCTGGAAAGAAGTCCAAGGCAAGTTTTACGAAGTCAGGTGTAGCAAGATCTATTGTTTGATCATTCTATCTATACAACGCACTCCACTGTGGCAAACTGTTGTTCCCATTCGATTGTAAACGCCTGAGATGGATTACAACCTCTGGTATACATTCAGATCACCTCGAAGGCGCATCGCTGCTCGTCTTGAGGGCAAACGGAAAATGTAGCAGTTATGGTAAAGTTTACGATAACGACAGTAAAAGAAGAAGATCAAAACTCCAGTGCAAAGAGAATGAAAGATGCATGCGTGGCGAGTGGTGTTGTAAACAGGAGAAAGCCTACCGTTCAGTCAATAAAAGAATCGACTTGGGAGACCTTACGCCAGTTGCACCGTTTGAAGGGAACTCCCCACCTTTTTAGTGCTTTGGTCGATGGTTTAGATTCTTTGACTTCGGCGGTATTCAATGAAACTAGCGATGGGATCGAGCAAACAGCGTGGATCTATGTTTTTGTGGGTACTAGTTTCGTAATATTATAAATAAGTGTTGAAATGAAGAATACTAACGAAAATACGAGACTTCCTTTACTCGAGATCGATTCTTTATGCAAATATGAATCAGAAAGTCCATTTCCACTTTTTAATTCGAAGCTTCGTTATCGAGATACGAGCAGTTAAAGTTTGAACCGTGTGCACAGGCGCGTGACATAAAATGGCGCGTGATATAAAATGGCGCGCGGCAGGAATCTCCTTAGTAAACTTTATTCGTCTATATCTAGAGAACTAAGCTTCGGATTACGGAATGGTAAAGGACTTTTCGATTTCTTTTTAGGCGAGGAATTATTTCCGATAGAAGGTCCCACATTTTTCCTAACAGTCTGTATTATACATACAGGGTGAGTCTCTCAAAACTGTTACAAACTATTTTGTTGGGTAGGTTCTTCCATGTGATATTTTATTTCTCTTCCAATGATCCATATTTCTAAATGGAATTTTTGTTGTTTCGAATAGTCCTTTTTATAAAAAATAGTGTTTACTTGAACAATGTTCTCGTTTGAATGCATTAAAATCAATAATTTTTAAAATAACCGTCCTATTACTACAATCTAGTAGTACACTAATATCAAGTAGCTATTACATCGGAAAACAGATGGAAATTTAAGCTTCCGACGTTTGAAGTGAGAATAAATTTCTCGATTTTAGTCGCGAGATTGCTCGAACAAAAGTTACAAAAACAAAACGAAACTATTGGAAAAAGTAAGCTGAGATTACAGCGACTCAATATTGTTATTATTCCTTTATCTACAATAACGAGCGATGGTACGGACAGAAAAGATTCTCTGGTGCAACAAAAAATTAATTAAAGTTCTATGTACTCCAGACAAGAGAACACTGATGGCTGCTTCCTTTTTCAGGGGGAAGAGTAAACTGGTTCCTCGATTTACGAGCAGGATACATCCTACATCAATTTTTTTTTCCTCCCTGTAGGAAAACGTATAAATCGAGTCTGTCAGTACGAACGAAAAATAAGCGAACGAAAGACACGTAATACGTTCATTATTCTATTAATAGATTATTTTTGACCAACTTGTATAACTTGTTTCGTGGTACCCACGTGAAGCACTAAAACTTATGAATTCGATTATTTAAATTTCGTTCTCAATTTCAAATGTTCACCGATATTGAATAATAACGTAAAATGTCGGCATGCGTTTAAAATTAGACGCCACATTTATAATGCACCATCATGCAGCATGTATACGCTTAATTAATAATTCATGTTCGAGCCGATTGAACAGGTACAACATTTAAAATATAATGTCCAAAGAGTTCCGAGATCGCATGAAACGTGTCAAATATTCGTGACAGGGTTCCGAGTAATTTTATCATTTTAAAAAATCAATTAAATTCGGTCTCGTTCGTGAAACAAGGTGACTACATATCCAAGTTACATTTATCACGTTTCCATGATTTTAATGGGAATTTTTGGTAACATTTGCGTGAAATTATACATTTCATATTTATTGGCAATTATCATTTATTGCGCTACGTACTCGAATTTTTAAAACATTCGAATTAATCCTGTTAGAAAATCGTAATCGGCGCGCTTTCGGTCATCTTGGTAATAGATCGAAGATGTCGATTCGCTTTTGTTTCTACGTCGCCACGATGCGACGCGTCACGTGTTCCAACAGTTCGATCGCTACCTAAAAAGAATCGCCAAAGCTTGCCTAAAAACCGCTTTCACTCGCATTTCGGTTCAGGTCAAAGCTAGGTTAGGAGTTATATATTAGTTAATCGGAACAAACACTAAAGCAAAAGTAAAGAGTAGAATCACAATGCAAAGGGCCGAGTGTTTAAACGCTTTGAAATAATGCAGCTGCTGCTCTAACTTCTTGCGAATTAACATCGTCCAGAAGGATCTTTTTGTATTTAGCGTAAGGTAATGAAACTAGCCCGTGTTGCTGACCATGCGTTATATTCAACTTGTACGCTAATTGGTCTGTAGCTCTGAGCTTAACCAAGACTCGAATTGTGGTGAGGAGTAGGATTGAAATTAGCGCTGTGATGCAGTAGAGGTTAACTATGGATTCAATTAACGGAACATTAGAATTGGAGTATGATCAAATCGCAATCAGATCTAAATTAACCGTTAAATTTGCGCGTAGGAGATTCCCAACGTTGATAATCGTGGGTGTTGCTTGTAATTGCGATTCAATTTATCCACATTTACAACCAGCGTATCAACGCCAACAAATTCGTTGAGGTATTTAAAAATTGTAGGAAGTATATTTACGAGCTTTCAGTGAATAAATACTGTATTTAGTTTCCAAGATCACCATTAGAAACTCAGACTGCTCTACCAGGCTTTAATCTATCGTGTGTTTATTTATGAATATTGAAGTTATTTAAGTGTCTGGTTTCCACTTTAAGAATCCGAGCTTTTAACGAATAAATACTGTATATAGTTTCAAAGATAAAGAAAGCTAAAATACATTGAAGTTACTCTCCCAACCATTAACTCTTTGTAATTGACGAGAGAGAGCTAACACTTTAGACGTCAAATATTTTTCTATCATTGGAGAGTGGTGGAAATAAAACATATTACTACTAAGTGTACCAGTTTATAGGTTAGGAACTTATACATGAACCACTATCGCTACGAATAGTTCGAGATTCAACGAAATCTAAGATAAACAAAGACAGTGGAACTAAAACATGTTACTACTATTTCAAAGTGTGCCAGTTTCTAGGTTAAGAACGTATACATGAACCAGTATCGCTACGAATTGTTCGAGATTCAACGAAATCTAAGATAAACAAAGACAGTGGAACTAAAACATGTTACTACTATTTCAAAGTGTGCCAGTTTCTAGGTTAGGAACCTATACATGAACCAGTATCGTTACGAATACTTCAAGATTCATCGAAATCTAAACAAAGACTGTTGCCTCTCGAGTGCAAAGGATTCACCTTTCACGCGTTTATTTACGAATACATTTATTCCTTAAGAGCCTAGTTTCCACATTAATAACTCGCGCTTTTAACGAATAAACACTGTCTCTGCCCAGCTTGCCCAAACCACAATCGAAAACTCTTCCTGCAACTGTTTAACCCTTTGCACTCGAGACCTTTCCTCTGTTACCTGCCAACAATTCGAGATATTTCTTAGCATTCTAGTGCCATGAATCTTCACATCTATCTAGATGTGAAAACAAGGTCACCTTTACCTCGCTGACAATCATTTTATCAACACTTCAAGCTCCAAAGAAATTAAACCTAAAGAAACATTAGATATCATACATTTACTGCGTGAAACCTAATGACGACTGAAAGTCACCTCTCGAGCGCAAAGGGTTAATTGCTCCCAAAGTAACAAAGCATTCGAAAATAGAAGCTCGAGGAAACACATTTTGCTATACACAATGGCATCTATCCCATTATCCCTGAAGGGGTTAAACCGACCCTAATGTCGTTACGTTAAGCCGGAGCTTACGTCAAAACTGTTCTCGTCGATGGTGCGAGGCTGTTTAGCGACACCGAGCAAGAACCGGGGAATTTGCTTAAATGCCACTAAGTAGACGCGTAAGGTATGAGGAATGACCGTCTATACGTCGGCTGGAGGTGAATAGGCGATACGACGATAGCGTCGCGCTCCGAGACATGCTTATACAGGTATTCAGGATACTGTTTATCGACACCGGAGTGAGGCTAGATCATGACTCCTGGGACCAACAGAGATGCAAATGACTGTCCTATATCACGTCGAGGGTGCGTTCATAGACAAAGGGCGAATATTTGGACATTGCTTCTCTGAGACAGTTTACGTAGGACTTGGGTACACATTGGGATTACTTTGTGATTTTTGGAGGGGGCTTGAATGGAAGGTGTTGGTAAAGGAATAAAGCAAACAAAGGAACAATGTAAAGTAGATGTAACCCTTCACGATTACATCCTTGAACAGCATGTCCTTCAATGGGAATTGGATGTCTTATATAGGTGACATATACCAATCGAGGGCATCAGCGGTAATCAATATTGAACCGACACCTTCGTTCATCGATTTGCTCAAATATTATGATAATTTGTTACAAGGACCACTTCGGGATTGTGTAATATGACGCTAGGTCATAGTTAACAAAGACTAAACAGACTCTTTATTCCATGTGTAAAATGTATTTGGATATAATTCGCTCAAGGTGCGAATACAATGAACGCCGGTGCCATACTGGCTTGACCTTGACGCGCTCGCATGGCAACAACGCGATAAGACGCCGGAGAAAGTCGTTCGTTTGAAGTCATGCGTATATGTAAGACACTCGTGTGTATTTAGAACCTATGTTGACCAAACTGGACAATAGCACTGATTATTTCAACTGTCGACGATAACACTTGTTTAAATTTAAAATCCAAGCGGTCGAAACAAATATTAAGTAGACGCTAGTGCAAATAAGATATGTACCCAAACTATGCAAGAAATTTTGCTGTCTGCATAAAAGAAAATATTAAAGTTCTCTGTTCTTAGAATTAGTTCGTGCTTTAAGAGTGAGTAAGGGCTGGACTAGAAGTTAAAGAAACCCTGTTGAGTAGATGTAACCCTTCGAGGTTAGATCCTTGAGCAATGTGTGTTTCAATGGGGATTGGGTGATTTATCGAGGCAGTTAGTCAAACTGGTGACATGTACCAACCGAGGGCGTTAGTGATAATCAATAGTAAGTAGACTGCAGATGCTAGTGCGGGTAATTTATTTGACTGCATAATCGAAAATATTAAAGCTCCCTATCCTCGCAATTAATTCGAAATTTGAGAGTAATCAGTAATCTTTTTGACGAGGCAGCATAACGTTTTGTCCTAGATCTGTTGGTTGGTCTCGTCAGTAGGTATGATTTACCTAGCGAATCCTACCACGGACGCGACGTTATTAATCGTTTGAACAGTCTGTTCTGACTAATTATGTACTAACAAACTGCCAGGTAATTAGGGATTGTTCAAACGATTAATAGCATCACCTTTAAGACAGGTACTGTTAGATACTCTATAATGGAGTGACTAACTAGCGAGATGAAACACGATATTAATGCTACTTGTGCTAGTATTGCTTGCTGTGACGAGAGAATTACCTTTTAATGTATCGGAGGCCTCTGCGAGGGTGTATAGGGTCTTTAAAAATAAATGACCCAGGTATCACTCAATCTTTGAACTGGCTTCTCATTATGAGAAAGCAATCTATATGTGTTCTATTTGAATTGACCGCCGAGATGCGCGTCGTTTTTGCACATCATTGTCCTTTTTCTTAGCTCGAGGCGTCATCTCGCGATGCTTTTTAGGTTAGGCCGCCATCACGGCTGTTACGACATGCCCTCGTTCATGTATATATATCATGAAGACTGTATAAGGAGTCCTAACTGTTTAGTGTAAAAGTGTTATCAAAATCCCGAACTTGAAGTTATGAATATTTCTACCACACTGCGGCGCAAGTGAGCACAGACTACGATATACAGGGTGTCCCAAAAGTCGGGGAGGAGCCGGAAATGGGGGGTAGCTGAGACGATTCTGAACAACAGTTTCCTTTGCAAAAATGTCGGATGGGGCTTCATTAGGGAGATATTAAGAGAAAACCCCGACCAATCAGAGCGCGCGTAGACCGTTCAAGCGGCCGCGGTAGCGAAGTTTACGCGCTAGGCGGTAGCGTCAATGTCCTTCGTTGCACGTCGAATCACTTGTTCGCGTACAAGCGCGGCCGCTCGAACGGTCTACGCGCGCTCTGATTGGTCGGGGTTTTTGCTTAATATCTCCTTAACGAAGCCCCATCTGACATTTTTGCAAAGGAAATTGTTGTTCAGAATCGTCTCAGCTACCCCCCATTTCCGGCTCCTCCCCGACTTTTGGGACACCCTGTATATGTCACAGTCTGTGCGCATTTGCGCCGCGAGTGGACGAAATATTCATAACTTCAAGTTCGGGATTTTGATAACAGTTTTCTAGTAACTATCTTAGGGAGTTGGATCTCCTTATACAGGCTTCATGATATATATGTATATGTATATTGTAAGAATTAGCTTCTTGCACATTCAAATTTTCTATAAATCCACAAAGATGCGCAGTCTAATTATAACCCTGTCACGAACCCAGTCGATCGCGAGAGTTGAGATCGCTAGGCGGGCGCAGAACTTAGCCTACACACACACACACACACACACACACACACACACACACACACACACA
>NC_071981.1:7667025-7677318 GCF_026283585.1 Hylaeus volcanicus | reverse complement strand
CACACACACACACACACACACACACACACACACACACACACACACACCCACACACACACACACACACACACACACACACACACACACACACACACACACACACACACACACACACACACACACACACACACGATGCATAGCCCACACCGAGTACACCGCGAAGGGAGGTTGAAATGGTCGAAGGGGATGACGCACAGTGGTCGGGATGGCCGAAAACATGGCCAAAATGCAATTTTTGAAGTTTGGAACATACTTTTTTCAATATTGTCCGTGTATTGTATATATATGAGTGCATTAAATGCCGTTTGAAATTTAAAAAAATAGTAATCGGTTACTGACATACAGAAGTTCAAAGTTGACGAAATTTCATGCTCCTTGATATCGTGAAAAGTGGCGCATGTTTATTGTGTCATAGAAAGTTTATCCTCAATAGATTCATATGTAAATTATTTTACCTTAAAAAGATGTTATAAACTTAAACTTTCCACAAGAATAAAGTAAAATATCTTTGGATTCACTATTGTAATTCACTTCTCAATATGGTATAAATTTTAGTTATCTTTCGATGAATCGGAAGAAAAACAAAGATGATAGTCACCGAGTGACACGCTCTGCCAAGTTTCTTGATATAAAGTAATATGTCAGGTATGATATCCAATTGAGAAAAATTGCGTATATTTGCGTCATTTTAAGTTATTTAAATTTAAAGTGCCAAGTAGGAATATTTACAATCTTTCCAACCAGCATAACTTGTTGATATATCTGTAAAGCTTAATATATTAGTATAAAACTTAATGTAAAATGAAAAAGGATGTCCGTAAAACACTAATACGTTTTTACTTAATAATGGATCCGAGATTATAATTTGTCAAAGTTTCGGTTACAAGCGGCTAGATTAATGTAGCCTACATTTGAAAGATCTACTTTTCCATTTATTTAAACGAAACTGAAGACTAAAAACAGCATTCTTCATTCTAAACTTTATGAATCTTGGCTAGCTTTTCATGAAAAAGCAGCACCGGCGTCGCATCACTTTGCGCCATGCTTATAAGGAAAGGAAGACTGTTTACGCGGCATTAAAACAAACCTTATTATCCTCAATTTTAATTTAACATTAATTTATGAATGTTGTTTCTGCCAATGTATTCTAATTATGTTGTTCTATAAACCTAGAAATCCTATTTCATAAATAATTCATAATAATTAGATACACTGACGGACAGATTTAAAGGGACACTTTTTTAAAACGTCATATCTATGGGAGTTTTCAAACCGATTTTGGGGAAACTTCGCGAGGAGTAGTTTTGAAGTGTCCTCTAAATGTGCGCAAAGTTGCATTGGCGAGGGTTGATACGAAAGGAGGGGTTAAGTCACACCCGTAAAGAGGGGCACGTCAAAAAACGCCACTTCTGAAGAGGCCAGGGGTGACGGAAGGGGTTGAAAAAATCAAAAAAACCTTTGGGGCGACCCTCCTCGGTGCCCTCAACAAAATGCACCCCTCAAAATCCCTCTCGGGGAAACATACACCCTCCAAAATCCACAATTATTGGACTACAGTCCCGAATTTGGGCTCAATGCATTCCCTGGAATCTCCTGATCCAGGAAATGCCAACGCCCACGCCGTGTGCCCCAGAGGCACCTCTTGGAGGGATGGAACAGTCGCCACTTTTCAATACCCTTCGTAAGGGAGCACTTCCACACCTCGAAGGGCGATGAAATTCACCATGTTTATTCTCGGTACGTTGAGGATCAATGTCATTTAAAGCTCGTTTCGAAAACTGCCCCTGGAGCTGAACAGGATGGCCCAGAGCTAGGGGTGGTCCACCCACAGGTGTAGGGGTTGGAACGATGTTTTGTTGCGTGGAACACATGTAATACGGTCCAAGGCATTGGAGTGACACAGTTTTGATGTCTTTTCCCCGCGTGGATGGCATTACAATACGAAACTGTCGTTTTTTTTGGAAAACCCACCCACGAGTTTAGGCCTGTGTACCAGGTGGACGAGTAACCCCACGTCAACGCCGTGGATTTGGACGCGCGAATGCTTTATTAACAGGTCCCCAAAAATTCGGATATTTTGAATCACGCTTTCATTGTCAAATCGGAGTAGATTTGAAAAAGTATTAAGTGGGTCGGACGGAGCCGGCATGCAGAAGTGGAGCGAGGGCCTGCAGCCGTACGTGGTCAGCCCTTGTTAAATTGGAGTCCGGTCTGGGCTTCAATTTTCGTATTTTTCGTATTCAGGAGGAATTAATTAATTCGAAAGTACGTGAGATGCGTTGGTTAGTGTACTGAGGAAATGTGTAACAGTTTTAGTCTAATTGGAATAATTTACATTTACTGAGCACAAGCAGTGACGGTAATGGTAATTAGTGTAATATGCTCCGTATTTACGGTGTCTGTAGTAGTATTTACAGTTTTCAAACAAAAGAATTTATTTCATTGTATTTATTCTTGTATTTATGTCTCTCATTTGTCGTTAAAGTGAGTTCTACTCGTTATGATACACCCTGTATAAACGTATGAATATTAAGCGAATGATAACCTAAAATATCTTCGCTAACTATCATTTTCATTCCTGAAACATGGATGGTGCTCCAAGCACGAATGTTGGAAATTGTCGTAAAAAGGACATACGTTAATAATAAATTCAGGTGTACTTGCACAACATAGTACATAGTTAATACAACGCGTCGTATAGCGTGGCACACGTGCTTCACGGCACGTAATGGGATCTTTAAATATTTAAAAATCTAACGAATCCAGTACTAACCAGATTACCTTATATTGTTAATTTGTTGTTTTTTTTAAATATTACTTCCAGTACTACAAATTCTACATTTACAATGTTCGTAAAACGCAATTTCCCACTAAAGTATTTGTAAACGTTATGTCAACATAACCTAACATGCGGCTCTTGTAGTAGTTGGCAAAACAAATTGGTAAATTTCATGAAACATACGTATATTAACAACACTAGCCAAAATGTATATTCAATGCCACAATTTGTTTCTTATAGATAGGTTTCACCAAGATATCAAAACTATTGTTGGAAGACTACATTTGGATCCTCATCAGAAAAAGGGAACCAAAGAAGAACAGAAGACAAAGCAAAGGGCAAAATTATTTCTAATATTTCTAATAGAAATTATTAAAGTAAATGTTTCTTTTAAAGTAAATGAAAAATACAAAAACAGAGTAAAATTGGAATTTTTGTACCTTTACTCAATTGTTGCTAACTCTGGTATTTATCCATAGATTTTCTTCAACAAAAGCTTGTTTTCTTCGTAAAAGTGCAATCTATACGTAAACAATAAGAAACTGGACATAACTTGACAGTGGCTATTTTTAAATGGCGATGGAAGAAATGTTCGTGTTCTATTTTAGCCGAAATATAGAAGTTTTATATATATATTAGTCCTTAATACTTAAACTATTGAACCGATTGAAAAACAATGTGAGAATCAATTGTTGGGAATTCGATTACCTTTAATATGGCATCTTGCGTGATCCAATCGGACGTTTCTAACTCGAGATATAGCCTAAAATGTGAAAGTATTTCAGAAAGAAATCGAGAAAAAATTCAAAAATTCGTATAAAAAAAAAGCTATCCATAGAAAAAATTTTTTTGCGATTTTCAAGTTTAGCAGGCCAAAATGCATCAGAAAAAAATTGTGGATTGAATGCACATTTTTTTTTATTTTGTAAATAATTCATTAGTGAGTCAGATTATTTTTCGAAATAAAAATGCAAGGTATGTTTTTTTAAATAACATTATATATTCTAATATAAAACTAAAATTACTACCCTAAATTTGAGTATCTAATGCATATCCTAATACGAAATCTCTGAATATGCATTATAAAGAAATGCTTGTATGAAGAAAGCATCATCAACACAAGGCACAACAAGAAAAAGAATGAAGAGTCAAGTAAAATTACATTCAACTTAGGACTGAAATTCGCCCAAAAGGGCACGCAAATGGCGACAAGAATAGCCATGAAATTAAGAGGGAAAAGAAAAGACTTATTTCTGTGCTGACAAGAAAAATCCAACGCTTTCAATTATAATCTTCCTTTTTAATTTTAACTTCGCTTGGCCAACGTGCAGGTTATCTCTAAATTTTCTTAATCTCTTTTCACGAACATATCCCGCGCAGTTCGCGCGACTGACGCTCGCAGCCTTCATTTTATTTATTTTGAAGTATGAAAGCTTTTATCGCGCTCCGGAAGTGTCCTTTTTTCCCTAATTGTAAGCACTGCTCGCGATCATGAATGCATGGCGGTGGTTTTTGCATTTACGCCCAGATTTCTGGAATACGAAAACAGGCCTACAGCGCGGAGGCATCGCCGAATTACGAGCATAACAGTGGACCTGTTAAATAATCGCCAAGATTTCTTCTATTCTTGATATTTTTACATGTCACGATAATTATCATTTCTATAATAGGATAAACAATGAAAAGAAGAGGTAAACTATTCTCTAATAATTTAGAAAACTAAAAATATGATGGTTGGTGCCCCCATCCTTTCGTAAGTTATGTCGAACTTAGCGGATTTTTATTAGTGCTGCCACCTGTAGAGGTGTATAGGTTAGGTTATCTTACGTTACGTCACGATGACGTAATTCATTGTATTTCATAAAGATTATATTTTATTAGTACATTATCTATGCAATAGTGCATAGACAGTTTCTGTAATATGTATTCGTTATAAATATTTGTTTCATTCTATTTCATAATAATAAATTAACACTTAACAAAATAAAACAATCTGTTAGTATTAACTTGATTTATTAACGTTGATATTGATATTACTCCACCTTCAAATTTTTTTCTTCACAGAAAGACATTAATAAATATTGATGCATTTGAATCAGTACTATTTAATTTGAATTGATATTGATATTACTACAATTTGAAATTTTTTTTCTACACAAAAAGACGTTAAGTAATAAATATTGATGCATTCTGTGCAATTTTATTTTATTGATTGCTTTTGGCAACAATGATATGATATACACGAAGTTTTGGCAATTTGAAGAATTGAAAAGAAGAAGGCATTATTTGAAACTTTTATTGTTCCTCTTTCTTCTCTCTTTTGCGATAAATTGAAAAATGGAGTTCCCAGGGGATTTAGCTCATTGCGTTTTCGGCCGATCAATATATTTGCAAAACGATTGAGTACGTACGCAACTGCTGGCGGCATTCACAGAACGCTTCCGAATGCTATATCATGACATTTATTCGCCTGGTAGGATTTCAGCGGTTATCCGCCCTGACCGCAGGTTAATTCGACGCACATGACTGTAAATACGTGGCGGGCTTAAAAATCTCCTTCACTTCAACGTTTCGATCGATACTTCACTTGATACTCTTTTATTCTTCTGTATACTATTTTATACTTGCAGTAAATAAATACCACACGGGAACACAGTCACGTAATTTAATATTTAAATGGGGAATCACTTTTGTGTTTTATTCTTATAAAGGAATATTTAAATGTTTATTAAGTATCATATCAAATTCAATTTATAGTTCATAAGAATATCAACAACTTTTTCAAATTTCTCTGTATTACTAGAAAGAGTGAATATTGAGCTTGAAAAATAAATAAACAAATGTCTTACTCCTCGCTACAAAAAAATCAATCATATTACAATATAATATAAAAGTCAATTCATTGAACATTTCCTCGACAACTCTATATTTTTATAGCAAAAATTCTTTTGAATCCTTTGTGATATTTGTTGTGTCCCACTATAATTCTATAAAATTACGAAAACTCACGTTAGGACGTACTAGAAGCGTTTCTAGAATTCCCAGACCTGCCTTGGGAATATTCATGACGGGACAGAATAATCCATGGAGAATCTAGAATTCCTCGGGAGCATGTAGAACGCATACTTCGGTTATGTCCAACGCTTGCTTTTATATTAGCCAGGATTATCATTGAGAACATGGGATTGTGAGCACGTAATTACCATGTTTCCTACATATTTATCCAAAAGTGATTTTGCAAATCCTTGAAAGCGTGAAATATACGTGGCGAAAAATGAATTCTTTCTATATAAGCTGCGTATAACAAATGAGCATTTAAATAAATAAGTTCGTAACAAAACTGATTTCAAAGCAGGAAAGTATAGAAATTATTACGAGCTGTTTTCACAATAAATTTGTAATTATTACAACCAATATGTACCTCCCCTTTAATTACAAAAAGAAATTGTGTATAACAGTCGTAGGCAATTAATTCCTGACCATAATTGCAATTACTGACTGATCGGTCGACTGGGTTGATTTTATCCATTCGGACATAGAACTATATCCGTAATGTCCAATACGAAAACAGTAGAACAGTAACTGCTTCCCTTGGTGGAGATAAATCTGTATATATGTCCATTTTCTAGATCTTTAAACTTCATGCCTGTCCTGGGAATCGAGCGGAGAATCTTTCATGAGCTCCGAGACTCATTCCAAGAGGAATGAATTCTGTGCATGAGTTAGGTTGGAGAACGAAGGAATTAAAGTTAACTTGCTCTTAAAGTGCATCTTCAATAAAGGAAGATTTAGAATTAAATCATTTAGAATTAAAAATATTCAGAATAACGTGACGTCATCGTCGTAATTAGCCTTACACGTGCTTCATATAAGGTGACATATTTATCGCTCGAAGTGCATTGCTATATTAAGTAACGAGGCCAAAACTATCGTTCGAAGTGGCTTCGTGTAGTTCTACTGCAAGTTGTACCGCTACGTGCAACCCCCTAGTGGCTCAATGTAGTACTACTACAAGTTCTACCAATGGCGTCACCTTCTGCTAGCTATAGTTCTACACGTACACAGTTCCACGAGAACAACTGTTTACATAGATTTATTTATTTATAATGTACACAATGTAATATAATAATTTTCAAACTAGCCAAAGACGTGAAAAGTTTGAATTAATTTGAAAATAAAGATTACATCTACTTCCTTTGGTACGACACTAAGGAAATAAATATAACTATAAGATGAAGAAAAAGCATTGATAATTTATTTTCATAAAGTATCTGACATATTAACATCCAGGATTGCATAAGAATGTCTTTCGTTTATTTTTATATGGAAAGGATTTAGCACAGAAGTTAAAAATAAATGGAACAGGTAGTAACGACTACAGCTTATAAAGACACTTCAACAAGGATTATGTAAATGAGTCTCTTTATTGCATTGGTTATTTTACCCACTCGATAAATCTCGATATTTTCAGTATATCCACTTGACGTATTCAGTATAACATTTCACAGCACCAAACTCGTGAAAAGAGCACGTAAAAACACAATCTACTTGATGCCACGAAAATCAGAACAGATTACAAGCTATTTTTTTTTTAGTAACTGTATATTTTTTGAACAGCTCAACTATTTACGTTCAACATCAATTCTATGTGCTGACAGTAGCTGCACAAGAGAGTCAGGAATATAGGAACCATTGATTGTATTTCGATAATTTGGATATGAAATGGAGCAGTCAATATTAAAGCTTACTTGTTGCTCATGAGATCAATACTACTTCGTTCATAAATTTCTTTATGACTAGGAAAATATCAAATATTTGTACCACTCAAGTATCCAGCTACCTTCAGTGCCAATGGACGTATCGTAAATTTTTCTATCGGAATCGATTCTTCGTGTAAAAAGAAACCGAAAAATTCTTTTCTATTAAGTAATCCAACGCTCCGTTACCGAAATATAAACAGCTAAAGTTTCCACGTGCAGAGACGAGTGCGCATGCGCGCTGTCAGCTGACTGGGACACAAAATGGCGCGGGCCCGAGAGCCGCATCGCACACTACCCAACTTCAACCTCTTATATCTCAGCAGGAAAGCTTCCGATCGCAAAACGGCAAAGGATTTTTCGATTTCTTTTTTCAAAACGAATCGATCCTGACATACGATTTTACAATACGCCTTAGAATACAATACAATCTTCTAATAAAGCCATGTAACTTCAACCTTACCGTTCGAAAATGTCCGACAGGATGGAAAATGACGACGATGAAGGCACACCTCGCGTCGTATCGCTGATGAAAACGGTACTTACGCAGTCATCGAGAAGGCACTTTGCGAGAGGACGTAAAAGTGGACCGGCCGTAAAAGTGGCGGCGGATGAAATCACGATTGCTTAATGAATTTACGGGGGTGCACAGTAAATTGGGGTCGGCGCCGCCTAACTGCGCTCGCATTAGCCCGTTGCTCCCGGGAGAGAAAGAGAGAGGCGGCGGCTGAGGGAGGAGGGGGTTAGGAGGGGGGACTATTACACCGAATTCGCCGAGGAATTTGCATATATAACACAAGCAGAGACCTGGCTACGGAAGAGGAGACAGGAGAGGCAGGATAAGTGGCTGTCTTTGAGTAGCTGAAACGTAAGGATTATTCAATTAATATATTCATTGAACTACGGGGCACGCTCGGTGAATTTATCAAAGGAGTTTCGCGCGGGAAAAATCGAACCGAAAGCTGTTTAACGCCAACCTTCTGTATAATACGTGACGGCCAAGTCTGATTGATTGTAAACGATTTCACGTCACGGTTCGTCAACATGGAAATTAATTGATCTTCAATTTTGTTTGAAGCTGAATGATACTTAACGGTATCGGGAAATTTACCTAATTGGAAACTAGCTAATAGAGCAATAATTAATACTGCAATTTGCTGAGTGATCAATGACCCCACTCTTGCAATAATAACGTGGATAATAAACACACTGTAAATTTAACAGTTACAAAACTAATGTTAGAACGTGCATTTAAGATCTTAAAATAAGGAACAGTGACTTGGGCAAATATTTTCTAAATTATTATTATTTTTATTATATAAAACAGGAATAAATTATAAATACGAGAATTAAACTTGAGTGTCTCTTAACATGCAGTTGACATATTTACGTTTCACAGCATTTCCGAGTAGCACGTTTTCCGAAATACGGGAGCCTCGTGAAATTTTCACGGATTGCGTAGCAGAAGTCGTGAAATTTATGCGATGCTAACTGTTACGATACACGTTAAACCTCACGATATTTCTCCCTGCGAAAATGAAATTTAATGCTCTCATGAGGATATCGTAATCAGCCTATGCATGGTTCAATCGCGAGTGTTGTCCAGTCTGCGGCCGCATAAATTTTCCCCTGGTAGATTTATTAATCGATCCCTCGCATTCTGTACGCAATTTCTTAATATTGAAATTAAGTTTCGACCGTTCTAGCCTATCAAGTAATTTATTTAGAATAAAAAGACGTTTTATTCTTGTTAAATAGATTCACTAAATTTTCAACAAATATCACGTGGAAGTATTATTTATTATTTTTATCATTCCTGGCTGGGATAATTGAGACGAATATAGAAATAGCAGTTGATGGGGCCATTACTTCATGAGAAATCATGTTAACCAGTTAGAAAAACGTAGTTTCGAGAGAAGCACGTTTTAAAGTTTATTTTAGGTCATCTTCTGTCTACTTAAAACATCTGCAACTTCGTCCATGCTTCGAACTACGGTATAATGTTTGACGTAAATATTACACGTGCACTTTTGCCATTGAATATATTATCGAAACACGCATTGCCCTTATTTTATATGAAATAAATAAAAGAACACCCATCGGAAGCTACAATTTGGCAGCTGATAATAAATACCATTCGTGTGTTTGGCGTTAAATATTTTGTTTACCAACAGCCGATTTTAAACAATTAGCAAACGAAATATCTCACTGTGATGATATTTCATGACCTGTTTGAAAATACACGCGGCAGGGAAATTTATATTCGAGTATTGACTTTCTCCGTATCGATTAACACATTTTTATAATAAAAATTTCGACTGTTTGGAATAAACGAGTTTTTATCAAATTTGTTCAGACACTTCGCATATGAATTTATTCATACCGGTATTTGCAATGTAAATTGATTAAAGTTTACATTACACTCGTTTCAAAAAATATTCACTAGACTTTCGTAATAAACGATGAATTTAATGACGTTTCACTCGACATCTTTTGAAAAGGACGCAAGCAGCGAAGCTGACAACTTACTTTGTGAAAGCTCGTAAATAATTACGAGTTCTGAAATTATTTTTAGTAGTTTTATTGTTCCTGATCTATTAAAGTAGTAGTTACGGTCAATAAGTATTCGTTATTTTATGTCTATTGAAGACATTTGTCTAAATTGATTGATAGGTTTGATGTTTCCAAATAAAATTTTTATTATAAATATGTGTGTGTGTGTGTGTGTGTGTGTGTGTGTGTGTGTGTGTGTGTGTG